>NW_020538040.1:5477173-5504731 GCF_003426905.1 Ctenocephalides felis
GTTAAAGAAGAGCCGTCGACTTGACTTGACATTCAAACGGCGTCAATTACTTCGATTCGATGTCAATTACCGATGACGAAGAATATAAAGACCGAAGTGAAGTTGAAGGCATAGAGAGAATAAGACAGAAGATGGTAGCTTTCACTATTAAATTAACGGTGAGCGGTCCGCTACAACTTCAAGTGGCAATTTGAATTAGATATTTAATAATAGGAGCACAGGCAGAGGCAGAGTCATCTATTTAATCGGTTAGGAGATGTTACTCAATCATGCATTGTGTGTGAGTGTTGGTAGGAAAAGGGACTCTGGTGACGAGCAAAGTGAAAGAAGAGGAAAAAGGGACTCTACTGACGAGCAAAATGATAGAAAAAAGGTAAAAAGTACTGTACTAACTATCGAAGTTAATGAGGAAGCAAGAGAACTCCACTGACGAGCAAATTGAATTAAGAGACAAAAGGGACTCCACTGACGAGCAAACTAAAATTAAAGTGGATAAAAGGACTTTACTGACGAGCAAATTGAAAAAGATAACAAAGAGACTCTACTGAGGAGCAAAGTAAGAGAAGAGAAAGAAAAATTCTGCTGACGATCAAACTGTAATAAGACAAAAAAGGAACTCTACTGGCAAGCAAACTGAAACAGATGACAAAGAGACTCTACTGACGAGCAAACTAAAAATTAAAGAAAAAGGAGACTCTACTGACGAGCAAACTGAAATAAGAATGCAAAAAGAGACTCTACTGACGAGCAAAGTGAATGAAGAGGAAAAAAGGAATTCTACTGAAGAGCAAACTGAAAATAAAATAAAAAGGACTCTACTGACGAGCAAATATGAAATAAAATAAAAAAGGAACTCTACTGACGAGCAAACTGAAATAAAATGGAAAAACGAACTAAATAATAACCTATAAGATCAAAATAATAATAACCTAAAAGAAAATAAAGAGGAACTCTACTGACTAGCAAACTAAAAGAAGAGGAAGAATAAGTTCTACTAATGAGCAAAGTGAAAGAAGAGAAAAAACGAATTCTACCGATGACCCAAAGTGAAAGAAGAGATATAGGGGACTCTACTGACAAGCAAACTAAAATTATGGGAATATGGGACTCTACTGGCAAGCAAACTGAAAAAAGATGACCAAGAGAATCTACTGACGACCAAAGTAAAAGAAGAGAAAGAAAAATTCTGCTGACTGACATAAAAGACAAAAGGGACTCGACTGACGAGCAAACTAAAAATGAAGGAAATTAATACATGATGAAAAAGAGACCTATCAATGATGAGACAAAAATACAATAAGTAGAAAAAAGAAACTCTACTGACGAGCAAATTAAAATAAGAAACAAATGGGACTCTACTGACGAGCAAACTAAAAATGAAGACAACGGGATAAAACAGGACTCTACTGACGAGCAAATTGAATAAAAACTTAGATACTAAAAATGAACTCTACTGATGAACAAAATAAATAAACAAGAAAAGGACTCTACTGGCAAGTAAATTCAAATATTATTACTGACAAGCGAATTGAAAATGACAATAAAAAAGGACTCTACTTACGAGCAAAGCAACAATAAAACGAAAATGGACTCTACTAAACAAAAAACAAAAAAATAGGGACTCTATTGACAAGCAAACTTACAGAAAATTTAGTAATTTTCAAAATAAATTCAAAATTTTCGAAAAAAAAAAACAAAATTTTTCAAAAAAAATTCAAAATTTTCGAATAAAAATTCAAAACTTTTTAAAAAAAAATCAAATTTTCGAATTTTTTTCAAAAAGAAACCTAAATTTCAAAATTAAAAAAAAAATGATTTCTTACAATAATTTGAGAATACCTCGAAATTTTCAAAAAAAAAAAATCGAATATTTTCAAAAGTTTCCAAATTCTCAACAAAATTTGAAAAAACTTTTTTTTCATATTCCAAAAAAATTCAATCTTCTAAAACAATTTTTGAACTAGAAGAACTCTACTGATGAGTAAATAAAAATTTTATTGAACCTTTTTGAAATAAAGTTGAAAATGGATTCCACTGACGAACAAAGTGAAAATAAAAGAAAAAAAGACTCTACTTACGAGTAAACTGAAAATGAAGGCAAAAGGGACTCTACTGATAAGCAAATAAAATTTTTAATAGAAAAAGGACTCTACTGACGAGCAACCTGAAATTTATTGGAAAAGGGACTCTACCGACGAGCACAAAACAATAGAATGAGAAAAAACTATACTGACAAGCAAATTAAAACGTTAATACTAACAAGCAAATGTAAATGTTAATGAAAAAATAGACTTTACTGACGAAAAATAAGAATAAAACAAAAAGGAAGTCTACTGATGAGCAAATTAAAATTTATTGGAAAAAGAACTCTACTGACGAGCAAATCAAAATTTATTTGAAAAGGAACTTTGCTGACGAGTAAATTATAATAACAAGGTAAGAACTCTATTAGCAAGCAAATTAAAATATTATTTCTGACAAGCAAAATAAAGCTGTTAATGAAAATAAGGACTCTACTGACGAGCAAAGCAACAATAAAACAAAAATGGACTCTACTATTAAGTAAATTTGAAAATTTTCAAAAAACAATTCAAAATCTTCAAAAAAAAATCTAAACTTTTGAAAAAAATCAAATTTTCGAAAATTTTTTATTTTCAAAAAAAAAAACTAAATTTTGAATAATTTCAAAAATGTCAAAATTAAAAAAAAATTGATTTTTTGCAAGTATTTGAAAATATCTAGAAATTATCAAAAAAATTGAATATTTAAAATAAAAAACAAGAAAGAAAAAAAAGGGACTCTACTGACAAATAAACTGAATAAAAAGAGAAAGCGGACTCTACTGACGAGCAAACAAAAATTTATTGGAAAAAGAACTCTACTGACGGGCAAAAGTGTTGGACTTTAAAAAGGACTCTTGAGCAACCGAATTTTATTGACTTTACTAAAATACAAACGAACTTTACTGACTATTTTTTTCTTTTATTGTTACTTTATTTATCAACAAAATTCCTTTTACTTCCTATTTTAGTTTGCTCGTCAGTAGAGTCCTTTCTCAATTCATCACATATTACTTATAAGTAACCTCAAAAACCTTTTCAAACTTCCTTATAGTTACATAACCCATTATCATTCTCCGAACCCCAATGACCCTTTGAAACGCGGAAATTTAATTCTCGGAGCCCCCAGAGAGCCCCCAAGAAGTCTTCGATCTACTTTAATGATCTGTTATTATTATTAATAACATTACATCACATCAGAGTGCTTCTGTGAAGTAAACTGAAGTAAACCGAAGTGCGTGCGTGTTGCCAGATGAGGAAGAAAAATAGTAAAGGTCACAGAGATCCTGATGAAGGAGGAAGGAATTATCCGTAACGTTTGGTATTTTGTAAATTGATTTCACGGAGGAAAAGGTTATAGTAAATGGATGAATGGATAGATCGATGGGTTTATTTAATTAGGGACGGGTATTTATTATTAAATTTGTTATGTAAGTGATTGGTAATTATAATTTGATCATAGCGACTCTACTGACGAGCAAAATATACAAAAAAAGAAAAAAAACTCTACTGACAAGAAAATAGAATTTCGTAAAACGAATAAAAAAATAAAAATCTAAAAAAAACGAACTTATACTGACGAGCAATTAAAATTACGTTAAGAACTAGCTGTAAGTGGAATTCTGTCTTAAGGCAATTAGGGCATCGTGCCTTAAGGCAAGTTGCTGGAACTTCCCGTACCAAAAATTATTATTTTTTTTAAAAACGATTAACATTTTTGAAAAAAATTTACTCCGAAAAAAATAGATTTTTGAGAAACTATAAATTTTACCTTAAATTACTTTATTTGAAAATAAAAATTTTTTTTTGAAAGAAAAATTTTTTTTTGAAAACAAAAAATTTTTTTGAAAAGAAAAATGTTTTCTTCATTTTGACATATTTTGGAAAATCTAAACTTTTTTTTCCAAGCAATCGTACTGCTTTAACTGCATAAAGACAAAATATAAAAGCGCGTAAGCGCCGCGTCGCCGTCTAACGGGTAAACATTGGTACGGAACCCATAGGAATGCAAACAAAATGTATACTTATTGTTAAAATCTCTATAAAATATATGATAATTTGATGTGCATATGTCTGATGATCATTTTTGACCGCCAAATGGCATTTTTTTACTTTTTTCATTAGATCTCCGAAACCGCTAGACCTGCTTTTATGAAAATTTGATCAATTTTTTATCTTATCAATACAAATGAAATGTTTTTTGAATTATTGAAATCGGACGCTCCGTTCTCTTAAAAACTGAGGTACCGTTTTTGGCACTTTTTGCCCCATATCTTTGGAACGGCTAGACCTACCTTCGCCAAAAACTAATCAGCACTTCTCCTTATCAATACGAATCGAATGTTGTTTAAATTATTCAAATTGCTTCATCCGTGTTCCCGAAATCGTCGACGAAAAATTGTATCCGCACACACACACACACACACACACACACATACATACATCCGTTTTTTCTAAGGTATGCCAAAATATTCAGAAACCACTGAAACGTAAAGGTATATAAAAATTTTCATTTTCGATTTTTTTGCGATTACTATAACTTACCCTACGGGAAGTTAAAAAAAATATTTTTAACTAATTAATTAATTAAGTATTATGCTCGTCAGTAGAGTTCCATTTTTCGCTTATTGCAATTTGTTTGTAACTGGAGTTCTATTTCTTTCTTATTGAAACTTACTTTTTTGCGGTTTTTCCAAACCTGCCTTTCCAAAAATTTGATCAGTTCTTCATCTTGTCAATGAAAATAAAATGTTTTTCACAAAATCAATTACCATTTTAGGCTCTTTTTGTCAGTATTTTTTTGTTATTTACAGTTATTTACTTCATCGAGGGTTAAATGTAAGCCCTCTGATTGGTCCAATTAAATGACGCCATTTTAGATTAATGAAATTAAAATCGTAGTGGTACTTCGCTACTCACTTCATTATGGGGTAAATGTACGCTCCCTGATTGGTCCATTCAGCGACGCCATATTGAATTAATACATTTATTGTGGCGCTAATTTTAAAATGGTAGTTTGAACTTTATTCAAGTTTTAAGTAAAATTTAGCATTTTTCACAATTATTGTATAAACACAATATACATGATTCTATTATAAACAATCTCAATGGTTGAAATGTTATAAGATTCTAAGAATTCGTTCTAAAATGTCACCGTTCCTATTATTATCGTTCATTTTTCTAATTGTAACGATTGCACAATCGAATGATTGTAATTAGAAAAATTTTGTCACTTACAACTTGTCACCCCCAAATATCGTAAAGCTAATTTCAAAATTGTATACCGTTTGTACTATGTATAGTTAAGAACTGTAGTTTTAGTATGTTATTGCCAAAAGTATATACTATAAGTGTGCATTTATAAAATGTTATATTCTCGAACAAATTATTGAAGAGTTTGAACAATTTACAAACTTTTGTCACTTGCAATTTTGTTTATCCAAATATGATAGTTAAGAACTGTAATTTTTGTATGTTACTTCTAAAAGTATAGAGTATAAATTTATATATTCAAAATTTTATGTTTTCATATAAATTATCAAAATTTTTTGATAATACCTATAGTACAGTTTTGCCTATACATGCTACCCCGAAATATGGTTAAGCTAATTTCAAAATTTTATACCATCTGTACTATTCATAGTTAAGAACAGTAATTTTAATATGTTATGCTATAAAGTATATACTATAAGTGTACATTTATAAAAATTTTTGCTTTCGAACAAATTATTGAAGTTTTTGAACACTTTACAAAATTTTGTCACATACAACTTGTTGACAACAAATTGGGTTAAGCTAATTTCAAAAATGTATACCAACTGTACTATTCATAGTTAAGAACAGTAATTTTAATATGTTATGCTACAAAGTATGTACTAGAACTGTATGTATACAAAATTTTATGTTTTCGAACAAATTATTAATTTTTTTTGACAATTAACAAAATTTTGTAACTTGCAACTTTGTCTATACTATATACCTAAATACAGTTAAGCTAATATCGAAAATTTATACCAGCTGTACTATATATAGTTAAGAACTGTAATTTTGCCATATTTTAGTATAAAGTATATACTTTGATACTGCATAATAAAATTTACGGTATTGTTTATTAATAATAAATAAGTGTATTATTTGTGATGGGTTTCTGGAGGCAGGTGCAAGGGCTCCTTGTTTTATAAAGGGACTCTACTGACGACCAAAGCACTCTTTTGCTCTCGCACGCAACTATAAGAGATTACTAGAAATATCAAAATTATAAACTAGCACAAACAACCTATTTTTAACCACGATTTCCTTTACATAACCTGCGTTTACCCGAACGCAAACCCATTCGTAACCTATTCGGTTATGTTATGATTATAGTCCTGTGACGAACCAGGAACTGACACCGTCGGATAATATTAAATTATTTTCGAACTGTAATTTTATTTTTTATTAGCTGTGACATTTAGGGTACAAGTCGGCCTATAATTCTAAAACGGCGGCCTATAATCTTATCAGAACTCTTATTAGAATCTTATGGGAATCTTATAAGACATGTTAGTGTTAACAAGATCGTTACGTAACAGTGAAGACTTACAAGAAAAACCTCAGGTTTATTCTTTTAGGATTTTTTTAAATCTTTGTACGGTGATATAATTGACAGTAGGAATGAACACAGTAAAATATTATAGGCCTGTGGGCATTGGTTTGGTTATAAGAATTAATCAAGTTAAGGAAAACTCGGTACTTACTCGGACTTACAAGGGGCACCTCAGGTTTATTTTTCAGGGATTTTGATGAAACTTTGTATAGATGATAGAGTTGATAGTGATAATGGACACAGTAAAATATTATAGGCCTGTGGGCATTATTTGGTCATAAAAATTAATCAAGTTAAGGAAAACTCGGTTTCTACTCGGTACAGATTTACTTTTGTAGGATTTTGATAAAACTTTGCTGGTGATAGAGTTGATAGTGATAATGGACACAGTAAAATATTATAGGCCTGTGGGCAGCAAAAAAAGCTTAGAAAATATCGATACTTACTCGGACATACAAGGGGTACTTCAGGTTTACTTTTGTAAGATTTTTATAAAACTTTGCTGGTGATACAGTTGATAGTGATAATGGACGCAGTAAAATATTATAGGCCTGTGGGCATTGGTTTGGTTATAAAAATTATAATTAAAGCTTAAAAAATATCGGTACTTACTCGGACTTACAAGAGTCACTTCAGGTTTGTTTTTAAGGGATTTTGTTTCCTTAATATAGAAAAATATAAAATCGTTAGTAAATAAAGTTTTTAATATTATTACTTAATAAAATTTGTATTTATCATATTTTTGCTTTGTCGAATTATTTATTTTTCACATAATTTTTGTACATATGTTTATCTCTTTTCCTCCTGAATCACTTCACATATGTCTATCCCTTTCATACGATCTTTTCTTATTCAGATGAATAGTTTCAACAACAAAAACAAATACTTTAATTGTCAGTACGGTCCTTTTATTAATCCTAATCGAGATTATATTTGTTCGCGGAAAGTATTACTTTTTATATTTATTTTTTCATTTGCTCGTCAGTAGAGTTTCTTTTTTGTTTTCGCTCGTAGTTTAATTTTTCGATAACGTCAAATTTTTCAATTTGCTCGTTAGTAGAGTCCCTTTTAGTAATTTGTTAGTGGATACATTTTTTTAACTCATATTAATGATTTGCTTGTCAGTAGAGCCTCTTTTAAATCGGTTTAGTAGTTTGCTCGTCAGTAGAGTCCCTTTTAAGTAGTTTTAGTATTTTGCTCGCCTTTTTAACTCATATTAATATTTTGATTGTTAGTAGAGTCCCTTTTATATTTTATTTTTTTAGTTTGCTCGTCAGTAGAGTCCCTTCTTAACTAGTTTTAGTACTTTGGTTTCCTTTTCTTCTTTTTCAATTAGGTCGTCAGTAGAGTCCCTTCTGTATCTATCATCACATTTGTATTTAAATTTGAGAGTGAATCCACGAAGCAAAAGTTCTGTATGCAAATGATACTATAATAATTATTATAAATATACGGAACCTTTTGTGTCATTCTTTTTTTAACTATCAATTAAATTAAATAGTAATAGTAATTGTTCGGTAACCGGTAACAGGAAGTCCGTCAGTCAGTCAGTCGTCGGACTGTCAGACAGTCAGTTTCTCGTATTTAACTTTTTTCTAATTACAATCATTCGATTGTGTAATCGTTACAATTAGAAAAATGAACGATAATAATAGGAACGGTGACATTTTAGAACGGATTCTTAGAATCTTATAACATTCCAACCATTGAGATTGTTTATAATCGAATTATGTATTTTATATTAATACAATAATTGTAAAGAATGCTAAATTTTACTTAAAACTTTGAATGAAGTTCAAACTACCATTTTAAAATTACCGCCAAAGAAGCGGTGTAATTCAAAATGGCGTCATTAATTGGACCAATCAGGTATCTTTTATGTCACCTCAATAAAGTAAAGAAGGAAAACCTCGATATGTCTGCGTCGATCTAAAATGGCGTCATTAAATAGACCAATCAGCAACCTTACATTTAGCCCTGAATAAAGTAAATAACTATAAATAAGGAAAAACCTCGATTTGTTATAGCTTCAAGATAAATGTAATTACTTTTAAATATCATATTGTAATTTTAAAATTGTGCAAGTGTAATAATGCTAATGTCTCCAACAAAATGAAAAAATATTAAAATCTTGTATAAATTTATGTATATATATATATATATATATATATATATTAATATATACAATAGTTGATAAAATTAAAAATTAATAGAATTTGGTAGCAATTTAAAAACATATTTAGTTAACGTTCACCTTTTATAATAGTTTGCTAGTTAGAATTTAATTCTTATAAACTTATACTCCCAATTAAAACATTCATATTGTTTCCAAATTATTAATATTAATAAAATCTTATGAGGTTTTAGTTAGAATTTTAATATAGAATCCTGTTCTAATTTCTATGAGATTGATTTCAATATAATTATAATTATAATAATAATAACGTAATACAATAATTGTAAAGAATGCTAAATTTTACTTAAAACTTTATTTAAAGTTCAAACTACCATTTTAAAATTACCGCCAAAGAAGCGGTGTAATTCAAAATGGCGTCATTAATTGGACCAATCAGGTATCTTTTATGTCACCTCAATAAAGTAAAGAAGGAAAACCTCGATATGTCTGCGTCGATCTAAAATGGCGTCATTAAATAGACCAATCAGCAACCTTACATTTAGCCCTGAATAAAGTAAATAACTATAAATAAGGAAAAACCTCGATTTGTTATAGCTTCAAGATAAATGTAATTACTTTTAAATATCATATTGTAATTTTAAAATTGTGCAAGTGTAATAATGCTAATGTCTCCAACAAAATGAAAAAATATTAAAATCTTGTATAAATATATGTATATATATATATATATATATATATATATATATATATATATATATATATATTAATATATACAATAGTTGATAAAATTAAAAATTAATAGAATTTGGTAGCAATTTAAAAACATATTTAGTTAACGTTCACCTTTTATAATAGTTTGCTAGTTAGAATTTAATTCTTATAAACTTATACTCCCAATTAAAACATTCATATTGTTTCCAAATTATTAATATTAATAAAATCTTATGAGGTTTTAGTTAGAATTTTAATATAGAATCCTGTTCTAATTTCTATGAGATTGATTTCAATATAATTATAATTATAATAATAATAACGTAATACAATAATTGTAAAGAATGCTAAACTTTACTTAAAATTTTGAATAAAGATCAAACTATGATTTTGAAGTTACCGCTAAAATGTCTGCGTTTATCCAAAATGGCGTCGCTATATGAACCAATCAGAGACGTTTTATGTCTCTTCAATAAAATAAATAAGGAAAATCTTCGATATGATGCGTTAATCTAAAATGGCGTCAATAAATAGACCAATCAGAAGCCGTAAATTTAGCACTAAGTGAAGTAAATAACTGTAAATAAGGAAAATTTTCAATATGTCTTCCTTGATTTAAAATGGCGTCAATAATTGGACCAATCAGATCCCGTACATTTATCCCTAAGTGAAATAAATAACTGTAAATAAGGAAAATCTTCGATTTGTTATAGCTTTCAGATAAATGTAGTTAATTTTAAATAATATGTTGTAATTTTAAAATAGTGTAAGTCTTATTAATGCTAATGTTTTCAACAAAATAAAAGAATATTAAAATATGGTTTAACCAATAATAAAATTATATATATATATATATATATATATATATACAAAAACACGTCATTTGACTGTTACCAAATCGTCTTTGGTCGAGTCAGTCGGAGGCGTGAGATCGTTTCCACCGCAGAAAGCCGACGACTAGTTTTATGTTACGAAATCCCAATTAGAATCTCATGGGAATCTCCGGTTAGGTTAGGAGACGGCGGTATTGTCTCTTTTGCCACTTTGGTACTTTGGCTCGTGTTAGAGTCGAAAAGTCGAGTTGACAAAGTGTCGCCGGTGTAATTAACTATTTGCGAAAATTATAACATAAACGTGTGTATATATATATATATACTAGCTGACCCGGCAAACGTTGTTTTGCTAAGTAAGGCATTTTATAAACAATTTCTAGAGAATCAAAAAAATAATACTTTTTGTGTAAGGATGTGTTGTTTGAATGCTATATACAATGAGGTATTATAGAAACAATAAACCCCATTAGTTTGTCTATATTCTATTAATACAACCAAACTGAAAGTTTTATACACTTTCTATAGAAAACATGGCATAATCCATTCCAAGTCTTTTTTGGTCTTTCGACTTATATAGTCATTACAAATTCCATTTAATCGATCATTGATTGCGTTTCAAATTTTTCAAATTTTTTTTTGGATTCTGGATTTTGTGTATAATTGTAAATAATACTGCTAAGCTTATACAAATTTTTCAAATTTCTGCAAGGAGAGATAGAAAATGAATTATGTATCTCTTTTTTAACCTGCTTTTTGAAAAGTTGCAAGTAACATTCGACGAATTAAAGTAAATTTAATGAAAAGTATATATGTAGAGCAGGGCAAAGCACAAGGTCCAATTTGACTTTGAGCAAATATAAATTTTATTATGAAAATCAAACCAATTATATCACAACAAATGACACATTTCAAACGAACAATTACCTGACTACGTTCAGTAAAACTACCAGCTACTTCATCATTTTGTTTTTTTTACTGTCTTTCGAAAAAAATTTTATCTAGACCTTTTACCCTATAACGGGGTAACTTGGAATGGACAGATGGCAAACAGGTCTAATGTCATATTTTAATTTCAAAGGTATTTTACAAAATAATTACATTATCAACTATAATAAGTTATATATTATATAAGTTATATAAGAAACTATATTTCAAAATATTTTTTTTTATTAATTTGTTGATGATTATACTTATTGCTGATATATATTATATAATATAAACACCTCAAATACTCTATTTAAATGCGTATAAACAAATATAAGTATATAAATAATTACATTCTCATTTTCAAGAAATAAATTTCCCCATCGTCAATCTAGCATCGCTTGCTATTATTAAGAATTAATTTATTTGCCACTTCGTATTAATTTTCCGTGGTGATTAAAAAATTTATATTATTCACGTAGTGATTTTCAAATAGTAGTGATTAAAAAATGCCTATTAATTCATAACAATAATAAATGCATATTTGTATCAAAACAGAAACACCGAATGACAGTTGACAATCGAATGTAAATGTCATGGATGAAATCATTGATAGTATCATAGATTGAATAAACTACATGGATAGTTTATAAATAATTAATTCAGAATTAGAATTAAAAGAACGGGATAAAAAGTATTCCATATGATTCTCCTGGCTCTAAACTACCTCCCTGCCAATTTTCATCTGAATCGGTTCAGCCGTTCGTGAGTTATAAGTGTTACCACATAAAGCGATCCTATTTTATATATATATATATATATATATATATATATATATATATATATATATGGGTAGTACAAAATATGGATGAAAAAGTTACATGAACTTTCCGATAGGTGTGAATAATCGACTTAATCAATGATAAATAAATTTGCCTTAAGTAAGTTGACCCGGTTTGGCCAAAACTTTTTCAGATTTCCACCTAGTGTCCCGGGTTTTTCTAAAAGAAATTTTTTTTCCAAATTTAGTTCTTTGTCCCGGATTGTCCAGGGTGATATTAAAATTACAGCTACCCATCAAATATCTAAAAATCTTATGTACAACTAGTACTACGGATATAATTTTAATGTAAATTCTATCCTTTGCACTTTTATTTATTTAAATTTATGTTATTATTTATCGATATTGCTAGATGTTAATTATGTAACAGTTGTAATAAATATTGAAATTAAAAAAAAAGTACAACTAGTATGCTTATATGAAAAAGACGGGTTACAATAGCCTCTCACATTCATAATTTTGATTTTTTATATGAAAATGAACTTCTTGACCATTTCTTGACTGTCTAGAATAAGTGCTAATTATTTTCAAATAATTATGAAAAAAATTGAACAAAATATTATAATAAGTTTGAAAGCTGATAAAACATATAGATCCAAAAATATAATATACAATATTACATATGGATGAATTATAAAGTTCGTAATCAGTAATTCTGATTTAAAAACTAATTTAAAAGATACGGATTTTTAATGCATTTTTCATTAGTATTTGTTATTTTGAAATACCCCTAATTTTAAATAAATAGTAATTTTTTTTACAAAACTATAGAAGTTTTTTAACCTGTTGGATTTATTTGCTTGCTAATTCCAAAGCCATTTCTTATCGACTCGATTGACTTATCAAGTTTGGATTATATTTTATCACACTTTGATAAATTTTTAAATTAAACTACTTGTCCTAAGGTCGTAATATTTCAGTAAGTTCTATAAGACCATGATATTTATCGGCAAAAAAAGTTTCATATCATAAAAATCGGCAAAAAAATTTCAACAGTTAATTACAAGAAAACGGCCCGGCCGATCTCTACCAAAAACTAATCAGCACGATTCCCAACCAATATCTTTCAAATAGTTTTTCAATTTTCAAAATCGATTCAGAATTATGCGCTAAAACGTGGACGAAAATTTTTGCACTTTTCTGCTATTTATAAAGAAACGGATTGGCCGATCGTCGCATAAAATTGAGAAATGATAGTCCTCATCGAGATACATCGAATGGCTTTTAAATTTTTTGAAATCGGTCCAAATGTTTTTGAGAAAACTTCGACGAGAGCGTTAAAAGTCGGCTCACATACAGGCACGCACACACACATCAATATACTTCTTCCAATTGTTGGTCTCATTGGATTCAGAATGACTAGATACGTCTAGGAAAAAAAATAAAATTAGCGAATCGGATTTTTTAGCAAAAACAAACTTTTTTTTCAAAAAATTGATATATATATTTTTTGCTTTCCCCAAAAACAAACGTTTTGTCAACTGAAGAAAAGAGTTTATTAAATTATTCAAATCTAAGCATCCGATTTGAATAATTCAATAAACTCTTTGCTTGTGTTGACAAAACGTTTGTTTTTGGGGAAAGCAAAAAAAAATTATATTATTTTTTGGAGGAAAAATTTGTTTTTGCCAAAAATTCGATTTGCTGATACCATATTTTCTCCTAGACGTATCTAGTCATTCTGTTTTCTCAAAAACTGCATTTTTTTTGCATATTTAGCTCCTTTTTTCCAATGTCCAAGTAATTTTTTTTAAATGTCGAAAATAATTCGGATTTTATTACTTTCTAGCTAATTCTAGCTGAAATTCTAAAGCTCTCTTATATACTTCAAATAAATAATTTAAACTTTGCAATTCAGCCTATATAATTTTTAGAAATATGAGATAAGGTCCTTTATTTTAACATCGATTGATTAAGTTTCGATTAATTGCTCTTCATGTAAACTTATATAAACGTCGTCGTCCAATTCATAAGCTCTAATATTTCGTCTATAAAATACGAATAATAAACGAAGTTACAGTATTTAAAATAATCTATTTAATAACATTTAATATTCCTCGAATATTTCATTAAGGGAAGTTCCAGCAATTTACCTACATACCACTAGTTATTTATTTGTAATAATTTTTTATCTTGTTATTATCCAAAGAAATTAATTATCTAACGCGAACAAAGTCGGTCGATGCTTCTGACTTTCGAAACAATTTTTTTTTTCATAAAAAACTTTTTTCCCATGACCATGGTCAATAAATTTATGCGAAGGACGGATTTAGATTGCATTTAGATTTGTATGAGCTTTTAGTGTAATTTATCAAACAACAATTTTTTTAATATAAACAACATAAATGATAAGAATGTCATTTTTAGATTAGAATCTATTTTTATTTAAAGTCTTTTTAGAACTCAAAAACAAATAAATATATTTACTATATCCATGTCGTTTATATTTAAATTTATGACCCTCTCAACTGTCAAAAACTAATCTCAGAATATATTAAAAGTCAAAATAACATTTGTTCGATTTCATACATTTAAAAAAAAATATTATAATTATACAATTAATTGACTAAATAATTGCGATAAAAGAAAAACAGACTGTAATGATGAGCAACTGAATTTCTATTTGAAAAAAATTATATTAGTATTAAATGCAGTGCTGTAATGTAAAACTCCACATTTAATTTTAGGACTGTACTGACGATCGAAATAAAATTCAAGATGAGAAAAAACTCTACTAACGAGAAAATTGAAATAAGTGCAAAATACAAGAAGAAGAGAGGGGACTCTACTAACGAGCAAATAAAAAAACGCGAAATTTATTTTATTTTTGACTAGATGACGGTGATAAAAGAAAAAGGGACTCTACTAACAAGCAAATTGCAAAGCTAAGATAAAACAAACTCAAATGGTTTTTATTTTTAGATTCCTAAAAAAAACAAAATTATATATGGGAGCAAATTAGAAATAATAAAATTATCTCGAAAAGTTTGGGAAACGCTGGTCTAGAACGCCATGGATATTGTGTTGCCTATGAATAAAAATGTATATAAAATAAAATATAAAATTGAATATATCTCTGAAACGAGTTGACATATTTAGATTTAATAAAAGCCATTTAAAAGCTAAAAGTGTACTTTATAAATTGTTTTAACACCTTATAATTGTATCTTTAACAGTTTTGAAATATAAAGCCTCAAAGTCAAAATTGTACCCCAAAAACTTCTCCAATAACAACCGACATTAAACCTAATATTGTGCTATGTAGATTATAGAATAAATATATCTCCGAAACGAGTTGAGATATTTAGATTTTGCAAAAACTGTTGCAAAGTTAAAGAGTTGTGTTATAATTTGTTCTAACACTTCAATTTTGTATCTTTAATAGTTTCGTAAATATAAAGCTTCAAATTCAAAATTGCACCTCAAAAACTTCTTCAATTACAATCGTGTATTATCCTAATATTGTGCTACGTATATTATACTACGTATATTTTAGGATAAAAAATATATATCTCTAAAACGAGTCGAGATATTTGGATCCTGTAAATGCCATTTTAAGGCTAATACTTCACTTTATAAATTGTTCTAATACATCAAAATTGTATCTTTATTATTTTACGTAATATAAATTTTGAAAGTCATAATTGCACCACAAACACTTTCAATCGTGCATTAACCTAATATTGTACTATGTATATTTTAGGATAAAAAAATATATATCTCCGAAACTAGTTGAGATAATTGGATTTTGTAAACGCCATTTGAAAGCCAAAAATGTACTTTATAAATTGTTTTAATACTTCAACTACATAACCTTGATAGTTTCGTAAATATAAAATTTCAAAGTCAAAATTGCACTCCAAAAACTTCTCCGATTTCAATCGTGCATTAACCTAATGTTGTACTACGAATGGTTTAGGATAAAAAATATATATCTGTGAAACGAGTTGAGATATTTAAATTGAGTAAACGCCATTTAGAAGCTAAAAATGTAGTTTATAAATTGTTCTTACACTTCAAAATTGTATCTTTCATAGTTTTGAAAATATAAAACCTCAAAGTCAAAATTGTACCCCCCACCAAAAACTTCTTCAAATTCAACCATCAACTATACCAACATTCATCACAATTATATGTTTTAGGATAAAAATTAATATCCCCTAAAGCTAGTTGAGATATATGAATTCTGTAAACGCCATTTAAAAGCCAAAAATGTATTTCATAAATTGTTCTAACACTTCAAAGTTATATCTTAAATAGTTTTGTAAATATAAATTTTCAAAGTCAAAATTGCACCCCAAAAACTTCTCTAATAACAACCGTCTATTAACCTAATGTATACAACTAATGTTTTGGGAGAAATAAATATATATCTCCGAAACTTATTAGAATTTTTGAATCCTGTAAACGCCATTTAAAAGCTAAAAATATACTTTATAAATTGTTCTAATACTTCAAATTTGTATCTTTATTATTTTACAAAATATAAAGCTCCAAAGTCAAAATTGCAGTCCAACAAAAACTTCTTCAAATTCAACCATCAACTATACCAACATCTATCACGAACATATGTTTTAGGATAAAAAATATATATCTCCGGAATGAATCAAGGTGTTTGAATTCTGTAAACGCCATTTAAAACTACAAAAAGCATTTTATAAATTGTTCTAATAAGTCAAAATTATATCTTCAACATTTTTAAAACTATACAGCTTCAAATTCGTAACAAATTTTCCAAAATTTGAACTCACTTCCGGTGCGCTTGGATAAAAATCAAAATATCTACAAAACGAGTCAAAAATATAAAATTTTGTAAACACCATCAAAAATATAATAACATAGGTTATGAATAAGTCTTGAACGTAATAATTGTATCTTTAATATTTTGGAAGTTATAAGACCTAAAAATCAAACACGTTTTGGCAAACCGCAACCTAATTTTTGGCACACTCGGACAAAATTTGGCGTAACTCCAAAACTAGAGAAGATATTTAGGTTTTGTAAAAAGTGCTGGAAAGCTGAAATTCTGTTTTATAAATTGCTTGAACAACTCAAAACTGTACCTTTATTAGTTTCCCAAATACAAATTCCCAAAGTCAAATTTGAACCCCAAAAAACACATTCACTTCAACCGCCAATTGTACCTACACCAGAGGTTCTAAAACTGTCAAACCTCCACAAATCTCTTCATCAATCATTCCTTAACCCAAATCGATTACCATTTCCCATCTAAATGGAATTAATTACTACATTTTCCGTCCTCGACATTTAATAAAACTTATTTGTCGCACGGCCTTTGATTCGGACGAACAGACTGACCTCTCGCGGTTCGTTTCTTCTTCAACCGGTTGCAAAAGATCGAGAAGATCGAGGAGATCTCTTCTTCGGTTCGAGAAGATCTTTCTCATACATTTCCTCAATGCAAAAGATCGAAAGATCTATTGAGAAGATGGCATTTATCAGATCTAGAGGTAATGGGTAATTAGGAGATTTGTTGGAGTTTAATTCTTATGAGATAAGATGAAGATTATTATAAGATTTCTATGGGTTTAGTCAATTTTGAAAAAAATATACTGGCTGTACTATATATAGTTAAGGGCTGTAATTTTAGTGAAGTATTCCTAAAAGTATATATAATAAGTGTATATTTATAAAATTTAATGTTTTCGAACAAATTATTAAAGTTTTTAAACAACTTACAAAATTTTGTCACTTACAACTTTGTTTGTACGAGTTAACTCAAAAAATGGTTAGACTAATTTCAAAAATTTATTGTAGCTGTACTATATATAGTTAAGAACTGTAATTTTAGTATGTTATTGCCAAAAGTATTTACTATAAGTGTATATTTATAGAATTTTATGTTTTCAAACAAATTTTTAAAGTTTTTTGACATGTAACAAAATTTTGTAACTTACAACTTTGTCTATACGTGTTAACTCCAAATAGGGTTAAGCTAATTTCAAAAATTTATACCAGCTGCACTACTTATAGTTAAGAACTGTAATTTTAGTATGTTTTTGCCAAAAGTATATGCTATTAGTGTATATATTCAAAATTTTATGTTTTCAAACAAATTATTGAAGTTTTTAAACATTTTACAAAATTTTGTTACGTACAATTTTGTCTATAAGTGTTAACTCCAAATAGGGTTAAGATGAGATTAAGCTAATTTCAAAAATGTATACTAGCTATACTATTCATAGTTAAGAACTGTAATTTTAGTATAGTATTTCTAAAAGTATATACTATAAGTATATATTTATAAAATTATATGTTTTTGAACAAACTATTTAAGTTTTTTGACATTTAACAAAATATTGTCACTTGAAACTTTGTCTCTACTTATTAATTCCCAATATGGTTAAGCTAATTTCAAAATTTTATACTGGTTGTATTATTTATAGTTAAGAACTGTAATTTCAGTATGTTATACTATGAAGTATATACTATAAGTGTACATTTATAAAATTATATGTTTTCAAACAAATTATTAAGGTTTATTGGCATTTAACAAAGTTTTGTCATGTACAATTTTGTCTATACGTGTAAACTCCAAATGTGGCTAATTTCAAAAATTTATACCAGCTGTAGTATATATAGTTAAGGGCTGAAATTTTAGTATAGTATTGCCAAACGTATATACTATTAGTGTACATATACAAAATTTTATGTTTTCAAATAAATTATTGAAGTTTTTAAATATTTAACAAAATTTGCCACTTACATTTTTGTTTATATATTTCACGTACCACTTTGTCTATACGTGTTAACTCCAAATAGGGTTAAGCTAATTTCAAAAATTTATACCAGCTGTACTACTTATAGTTAAGAACTGTAATTTCAGTATATTATACAATGAAGTATATACTATGAGTGTGCATTTATAAAATTTTATATTTTCGAACAAATTATTAAAGTTTTTAAATATTATACAAAATTTTGTAACTTGCAACTTTGTCTATACGCGTCAACTCCCAATATAATTAAGCATAATATGATTAAGCTAATTTCAAAAAATTTTAATACTAAATTTATAATAATTTTAGTACTATTAATAGTTAAGAACTGTAAATTCAGTATGCTATGCTAATAAGTATATACTATAAATGCACGTTTATAATTGTTTGTCCTTTCGAACAAATTATCAAATTTTTAAGCAATTTACAAAATTGTGTCACTTGCTACTTTGTCTATCCAAATATGGTTAAACCAATTTCAAAAATTTATACCAGCTGTGCTATGTATAGTAAAGAACTGTAATTTTAGTATGTTATACTATAAAGTATATACTATGAGTGTACATTTATAAAATTTTATATTTTCGAATAAATTATTAGGGTTTTTTTCACATTTAACAAAATTTTGTCTTATACAATTTTGTCTGTACGTGTTAACCCCAAATTGGTTAAGCTAATTTCAAAAATGTATACCAGCTGTACTATATATAGTTAAGAACTATAATTTTGCCATATTCTAGTATAAAGTATATACTTTGATACTGCATAATAAAACTAGTTGGTTTGGTATTTAGCCTTGAGGCAAGTTACATGAACTTCCCGAAATGTGTAAATAATCGACTTAATCAAAAAAAAATGTGTAAATAATATACTTCATTAATCCTACTTTTAAAAAAAACGATAATAATTTTAGCAAACTTTGACGAATTTTTAAAATTAAACTACTTGTCGTTAGGCCGTAAAATAACAGTAAGTTCTATAAGACCATGATGTATATCGCCAAAAAAATTTCCATGAAAATCGGCTTAATTTTTTTTTTCAACAGTTAATTACAAGAAAACGGCTCGGTAGATTTTCAACCTAAAATTAATCAGTATCATTCCCAACTAATATCTTTCGAACAGTTTTTGATTTTTTAAAATCGTTCGGTAGGATGAGCTTAAATGTGGACGAAAAGTTTTTTTCAAATTACAAAGAAACGGCTTGGCAGATCGTTGCACAAAACTGACAAACGATAGTCCTCACCGAAATACATCAAATGGCTTTTAAATTTCTAAAATCGGTTCAGGCGTTTTTGAGAAAACGTCGATCAAAAGTCTAATTTTGACAAATGCCAAAAAGACCATACTGATTTTTGCAAACTTTGACGAATTTTTAAAGCTGAACCAGTTGTCGTAGGGCCGTAATATTTTAGTATGATCTAGAAGACTATGGTATCTATCGTCAAAAAAATAATCATAAAATCGTCGAAATTTTTTTTTTAAAACTTTATTACAAGAAAACGGCCCGGCCGATCTCTACCAAAAACTAATCAGCACGATTCCCAACCAATATCTTTCGAACGGTTTTTGAATTTTCAAAATCGATTCAGAATTGCGGGCTAAAACGTAGACGAAAATTTTTCACTTTTCTGCCATTTATGAAGAAACGGCTTGGCCGATCGTCGCACAATACTGACAAACAATAGTTCTCGTCCAGATACATCGAATGGCTTTTAAATTTTTGAAATCGGTCCAGCCGTTTTCGAGAAAACGTCGATTTACGGCAAAAAATCTGTTCACATACACACACACACAACACACACACACACACACACACACACACACATACTTTTTCCAAATTTGGTCTCATTCGATTCAGAATGGCTGGAACGTCGAGAAAACATAAAATTAGCGAATCGGGTTTTTTGATGAAAACATAAACTTCTCCTTCGGGAAGTTAATTTATCACTTTTGAATAATTTTACAAATTTATTAACATTTTTTTGAAAACATGTATATTGTTTTGTTCGATACATTCTTAGAATGTGAATAGTTTAAAAAAATATTTCAGGTGTGCTATATATAGTTAAGAACTACAATTTTAGTATGTTATCCTATGAAGTATATACTTTAAGTGTACTTTATAAAATTTTATGTTTTCGAACAAATTTTTAAAGTTTTTTGACATTTAACAAAATTTTGCTACTTACAACTCCGTCTGTACGTGTTAACTCAAAATATGATTAAGCTAATTATTAAAAATTTGTACCGGCTGTACTATATATAGTTAAGAACTGTAATTTTAGTATGGTTTACTATGAAGTATATACTATAAGTGTACATTCATAAAATTTTATATTTTCAAACAAATTATTAAAGTTTTGAAATAATTTACAAAATTTTGTGACGTACAATTTTGTCTATAAGTGTTAACTCCAAATATGGTTAAGCTAATTTCAAAAATTTATACCAGCTGTAGTATATATAGTTAAGAACTGAAACTTTAGTATGTTATTGCCAAAAGTATATTCTATGCATTTATAAAATCTTAAGTTTTCGAACAATTTACTAAAATTTTTTCGCTATTGACAAAATTTTGTAACTTGCAATTTTGTCTATACGTGTTAACTTCAAACTAATTAAGTTAGTTAAATTAGTTAAGCTAATTTCAAAAATTCATACCACCTGTACTATATATAGTTAAGAACTATAATTTTGCCATATTCTAGTATAAAGTATATACTTTGATACTGCATAATAAAATTTATCACTTTTGAATAATTTTACAATTTTTTTAATATTTTTTTGGAAACATGAATATAGTTTTGTTCGATACATTCTTAGAATGTAAAAGGTTTAAAAAAATTATTTCAGCTGTGCTATAAATAGTTAAGAACTGTAATTTTAGTATGTTATTGCTAAAAGTATATACTATTAGTATGTATTTATACAATTTTACATTTTCAAACAAAATATTAAAGTTTTTTGCATTTAACAAAATTTTGTAACTTACAACTTTGTCTATACGTGTTTACTCTAAATATGGTAAAGCTAATTTCAAAAATTTATACCAGCTGTACTATATATAGTTAAGAACTGTAATTTTAGTATGGTTCACTATGAAGTATATACTATAAGTGTACATTCATAAAATTTTATATTTTCAAACAAATTATTAAAGTTTTGAAATAATTTACAAAATTTTGTGACGTACAATTTTGTCTATAAGTGTTAACTCCAAATATGGTTAAGCTAATTTCAAAAATTTATACCACCAGTACTATATATAGTTAAAAACTGTAATTTCAGAATGTTTATGCCAAAAGTATGTACTATTTATAGAATTTTTATTTATTTAAATTTAATTATTATTTATCAATATTACTTGATGTTAATAAATTAGCAGTTGTAATAATTATTGAAATTAAAAAAAAAAAAAATTATAGAATTTTATATTTTCGAACAAATTATTGAAGTTTTTTTGAAAATTTACAAAATTTTATCACTTACTATTCCGTCTAATCATTTAATTCGTTTAACAAATTCTGTTTTTTTTTTATTTGCTCGTCAGTAGAGTCCCTTTCAATTTATTCTATTTTGCACTTTTTTCAATTTTGTATCTTGCTCGGAAATAAAGTCTCTTTGCCTCGCAATTCGCAATTATGTATTTCTATTCAGAAATTTTCTCTTTTTTTCATTTGCTCGTCAGTAAAGTTCCTATTTAATTCGTTTCTATAATTTACTCGTCAGTAGAGTCCTTTTATATTTCATTTCTTTAATTTGCTCGTCAGTAGATTCTCATTTTACTTTTTTAATTAGTTTGCTCGTCAGTAGAGTCCCTTTTTACATTTTTCACCATGTGCTCGTCAGTAGAGTCACTTTTTTATTTTATTTTTTTGTTCTATTTGTTAATAGAGTCACTATTTCTACTTTGCTCGTCAGTAGAGTCCCTTTTATTTGTAGCAGAGTCCCTTTTCATCTCGTTTCAGTGGATTGCTTTTCAGTAGAGTCCTTTTATATGTTGGTTCTTAATTTTGCTTGTCAGTATAGTCCCTTTTTTCTCTATATTAATTTTGCTCGTCAGTAAAGCTTTTCTCGAAATTTAGTTCGCTCGTCAGTAGAGTCCATTTTCTCTATATTCAACTCGCTCGTCAGAAGAGTCCCCTTTTATTGTATTTTTTTAGTTTTTTTTTGTCAGTCGAGTCCTTTCATATTTAATTCCTATTGATTGCTCGTCAGTAGAGTCCCTTTTGAATTTTCTCGATCAGTTTACTCGTCAGTAGAGTCCCATTTCAATTTTCTTCTCAGTTTGCTTGTCAGTAGAGTCTCTTTTCTAATATTTTATTAGTTTTTTCGCTTGTAGAATTCCTTTTTATTTTATTTCTACGTTTGCTGGTCAGTAGAGTATTTTCTCGGTCAGTTTGCTCGTCAGTAGAGTCCCTTCTATATTTTGTTTCTCAACTTTCTCATTAATAGAGTTACTTTTTATTTTATTATTTATTTTTACTCAACTTTCTCATTAATAGAGTTCCTTTTTATTATATTATTTATTTTTAGTTTGCTCGTGAGTAGGGTCCCATTTTTATTTTCTCAGTCAGTTTGCTCGTCAGTAGAGTCCCCTTTTATTTAATTTCCACAGGTTGGTCGTCAGTAGAGTCCCTTTTTGTCGACAATGTCTTTTTATGTACAATGTCGACAACTCATCATTTACACACAAATCGCAATAGAAATAAAAAACCACGTTTCATGACTAATATGATTTATGACCATTATTAAAAGCTCATCTTATCGATTTGCTCATCGACCATAATTATCGATAGATCGATCGGACGATTTATCTTATCGATCGATTCTATCGATTGACGATTGAGCAATTAGAATTAATTATCGGATGAGTAATTATCTTTTAAACGGTCTATCGGCGTCCTTCGCACTTTCTCGATAAAAAACAAGAAAAAAACAAAAAAGTGTCGATTAATAAATATGATTATAATAATAATAATAATATGGTCGGTCACTTGTTCTAACTGGTGACCCCGTCACACTGACCCCATGATGACCTTTTCGAGAGACTCTATAAATAAAATATGTCCGATGACAAAAACAATATTTAAATTTAAACGGTGACAGTTACGTAATAATAGATGATATGGAATTTTTGTTAAGAATTATGAGTTGTTTAAAGGTTATAGTAAATTATTCAGGGCAGAGTGCGTGTAAGTTTGTTTAAAGGGACTCTACTGACGAGCAAACTAGAATTAAATCGATAGGGACTCTAAAGCAAACTAAAATAATAGCAAAAAGCAAGTTTACTGATGAGCAAACTGAATTTATAAATTAAGTACAAAAAGGACTCTACTGACGAGCAAACTGGAGAAATGAAATATAAAAGGACTCTACTGACGAGCAAATTTTAAAAAGAGCATAAAAGAACTTTACTGACGAGTAAATTTTAAAAAGGGTAAAAAAGAATTCTACTGAAGAGCAAATTGAAAAAAAGCAAAGAACTCTACTGACAAGTAAATTAAGTAAAAAAGAGCATAAAAGAACTCTACTGACGAGCAAAATACAGAAACAATTTAAAAAGAAACTCTATTGGCGAGCAAATTTATAAAGAACAAAAAAGAACTCTACTGACGAGCAAATTGTATTTTGATATCATGAACCAAAAGAACTCTATTTAAGATTAAACGAAATTCAGATATGAGGAACAAAAGGGACTCTACTGATGAGTAAACTAAATTTTAATACAAATCATATAATGAAGAAAATGAAACTCTACTGACGTAAAATAAAAAAGAACGGAAAAAAAACTCGACTGGCAAGCAAATTTATTAAAATAAGAATGAAAAGAACTGTACTGATGAGCAAATGTGATTTGAAGTTAGGAACAAAAGGAACTCTACTGACAAGCAAATTAAAAAAAAGTAAAAAAGCATAGTAAAAAATTAAAAAAGCAAGAAAAACTCTACTGACCAGCAAATTCAGAAAAATAGTAAAAAAAGGAACTCTACTTACAAGCACGTTGAAAAAGAGTAAAAAACTCTACTGACAAGCAAATTTTAAAAAGAGTAAAAAACTCTACTGACAAGCAAATTTTAAAAAGAACTCTACTGACGAGCAAATTAAAAAAGTAGCAAAAAAACTCTACTGACGAGCAAAGTTTAAAAAAGAGCAAGAAAGAACTCTACTGACAAGCAAATTAAAAAAATAGCAAAAAATGAACTCTACTGACGAGCAAATTTTAAAAAGAGCAGAAAGGACTGTACTGACGATCGAATAAATAAATAATATATAACGATAAGAGTAAATATTATATAACGAGAAAAGAAGCAAACTGAAATAATTTACTTATAACCACTTTCACTGACGGGCAAAAAAAGGAAAAGGAAAAAGGACCTCACTGACGAGCAAATTGAAAAGGGCCTCTACTGACGAGCAAGCATAAATTTCTATATGGGCACCAAAAGAGTCTACTTAAATGTCGATGTTCGAATTGCAAGTCAGTAGAGTTACTTTGTTCTTATCGACCTTTTGCGATTTCGTCCTCACTTCGCGGGTCATTATTATTTAATTTCGTTGGAAATTTTCTTTCGCCATCGAAAATAGTTATGATAATTAGAAAACGGTCTCTAATTGAACTACTACTACGATAAAGATGATAATGCAATGAATGCAACGAATGCAACGCGCGAACTATTAGCATTATCGCTGCCGTCGCCCCCGCCGCCTATATATATATTAGAGATGGGCTTATCATATCCGAAGCCGGATCGACTCGGATTTGACTCCACTTCAGGGAGGAGTTATATCCGCTTAACAACTCCACGACTCCGACTACTTTGAAACCGAAATACTCGACACAAATGTGTTCTATAATGCGTTGTTTATGCATCAAAGAATTGTGAAATCCCATTTAATTTTTTTAAATGAAAATTTATGAATAAAATTAAAATTAAAAAATATCAATGAAATAATTTTTCTAAAAAAATCACAAGTAAATGACGAGTTGTAAAACTTTTCGGTACACCACATGTTCGACTCAATGACTCGTAATTTTAACAGTGTTGACCAAAGTAGAAACGCAAAACTTAAGAATCAAATTCAATTTAATTATTTTCTTCTTCTGATGAGAAAATAATAGATTTTTTGGATTAATTTTATATTAAAATAATGTAGTAAACTTTGTAATGAAAGCAAAACATTTATCATAAAATATTTTCACCAAATAATAATACTTCTGATTTCTAATTTTTTCTTCTGCTATTTCCATTCGAGAATTAATATTATATCGGGTATTTCAATTAGCATATTATTACTTTAAACACAATTATATAATTGTGTAAAAGTAAAAATTTAATACTATATATTTTTTACTGCTTAAATACTATTGACGTCACTGATATATTTTGCACTCTAAAGTATTGTTATTTCAGGCTATTGAAAAACCAGATTAAATGTATTTTGTTTCGTGTATTTTTCGGTATTTGTATTCCTGAATGCCGTCATTCACGGCCAAAGATTGTCGTAGTTGGAAATATGACCCCTTACTATTCAATAAATTATACATTTGAGCTATTCACACTTGAACACAATTTCATTGTTCTGTATCTTTGAAGTAACACTTTTGTATTTTCTGGAAAATACACAATGGTATTATTTTTGAGTTTGATACCTAAAAGGTCATAAAACTAGAGACGAGAAAGCGACCGCATCCTTCCCATGGCAAAAACGCCAAAAAACAGTAAATGCCTGCACGAGTTAAGAGATTTAATACCATTTTAGGAATGTCGGATATGACAAATCCTGTGAAACGACTCCACTCGGATTCACTCCGAGGGAGGAGTTGTATCGGAGTGATAACTCCGGAGTGAGTTACCCATCTCTAATATATATATATATATATATATATATATATATATGTATATATATATATATATATATATATAATATATATATTTGACATTTAGAAAGAAAAGCGGCTTTCGCTTCAAATTCGAATAAAGTGGTCGAATCGACTGCCGATATGATGATAGTGATTAGTTGAAGGTCACGTAGAGGTCACGGGATATGATAGAGTTACTTTGTCTATTCCTCTGTTAGTAGAGTCCGTAAAGAAAATCTTGTTTGCTCTTTTTTTGAGAAATTTTTGTTTCTCATATTAACATCTAGTTTCCTCGTCAGTAGAGTCCCTTTTTATTTCTCACTCAATAAAATTTATTATCACAAATTTTAGTTTGCTCGTCAGTAGAGTTCTTTTTTCATCCTTTTTAACTTGATTTTTGTTAATAAGGCTAGTTTGTTTGTCAGTAGAGTCCCTTTATATAATATTTCATAATCACTAAATAGTTCGATAGTAGAGTCCCTTTTCGTCTTATTTTAATTAGTTTTCTGACCTATAGAAGTTCTAAGTAGAAAAGAAGGAACTCTACAAACGAGCAAATCGAATCTTAACTTTTATAAATAAATTAGTAGCATTTTATCTAAAATTATGAAGACAAAAAAGAACTCTACTTTCTACAAATTTTTATTTTTAGAATAAAATTGTGTATTTGTTCCTTAATACAGGACTCTACTGACAATCAAACTGTAAAATTTCAATATCTATTAAAAGTTAATAGTAATTTTTTATAGCACAAATATCCAAATATGAATCTGTTCTTACAATGGACTCTACAGACGAGCAAACTAAAATTCTATATAAAATGAGAAATAGGACACTGCTAAATGGCAAACTTTAACCAAA
>NW_020538040.1:5505731-5528043 GCF_003426905.1 Ctenocephalides felis
GTTTTCTCATCAGTAGAGTGCATTTCAATTTTGTTTCTGTAGTTTGCTTGCCACAGTAGAGACTCTTCATCTGGTTTTTGTAGTTTTCTTGTTAGTAGAGTCCCTTTTGTTCCTCATTTTAAGATTCAGGTTGCTCGTCAGTAAAGTCCTTTTCGTTTCTCATATTTAAATTCAGTTTGCTTTTCAGTAGAGTTTCTTTTAATTTCTCAGTTAGAACAGTCCATTACTGTGAAATTTAGTTTGCTCGTTAGTATATTTTCTTTCTCAGTTAGTAGAGTTCATGATTATGAAATTTAGTTTGCTCGTCAGTAGAGTCCATTTTTATTTCTTAGTTAATAAAGTTCATTGTAACAAAATCTAGTTTGTTGCCAGTAGAGTTCCTTTTTATCTCGTTTACGTAGTTTTCTCGTTAGTAGAGACTCTTTCTATTTTGTTCCTGGAATTTGTCCGTCAATAGAGTCCCTTTTTATCTATTTTATTTAATTTGCTCGTCAGTAGAGTCCCTTTTTATCTCGTATTATTCTAATTTGCTAGTCAGTAGAGTCCCTTTTTATCTCGTATTTTTCTAATTTTACGTCCAATTTAAATCTATTCCCTAGAAAAGGACTCTATTGACGATCAAACTGGTATTAAGTAGTTAATGATAATAAATATATATATATATATATATATATATATATAGAAAAAGAACTCTACTGACGAGCAAATTGAAACTCTGCACGCGTATAATAAAACAACTCCACTGACGAGCTATTTAATTTCGATCAAAAAATTTAAAAACTGGACTCTTGGTTCAACGAAACAAACATTTTACTTAAAATAGGAAAAAGGACTCTACTGACAAGCAAACTAAAATTCTACATAAAATGAGAAAGAGGACTTTACTGACGAGAAAAATGACCCTAAATATAGATGAAAGAAACAAGGTCTTTGACATGGAATGAAAATTGTTAATGAAAATAATGTTCAAACTACGATTTCAAAAAAGCGCCAAAATCTTGTTATCAATCCAATATGGCGTCCCTGAATGGACCAATCACAGACCGTACATTTAACCCATAATGGCGTAAATAACTGCAAATAAGCCTTATGAAGCAAACACATTTTTAAAATAAATTACTTTTTAATTGAAATTATATAATTATAACAACGCATTTTCATTAAAATGTGTCCAACAAAAAGAATTTAAACAGTTTTTTACAATAATAATCTCTATTTTGCATAAATTTAAAAGTAGATAAACGAATTTAAATTATTTTCAGAAGACCATGACACATTTGAATAGTTTCATCTTCATTTCAACAAGTGCCAAATGTTAGTTTATTATTATACACACGCATCAAATTTTTTGTTAAAGAACTACGAATTAATTACAAACTGATAAACAGTAATTTAATTCAATTTAAAGTACGATTTCAAATTTAGCGCCAAAATCTTGTTACCGATCCAATATGGCTTCGCTCAATGGACCAATCACAGACTAAACATTTACCCCAACATGGCGTAAATAACTGTAAATAAGCCCTGGTGAACAAATTTGTTTTAAATAAATTACTTTTTAATTGTAAACACATATTAATAAATACTATTTAAACATTAAACGGTCCACCAAATGTAGTTTTTTACAATAATATTCTCTACATTTTGCATAAATTTAAAAGTAGACAAACAAATTTAAATTATTTTCAGAAGACCATGACACATTTGGACAGTTTCTTCTTCATTTCAACAAGGGCCAAATGTTATTTAGTAAATGTTATTATACACACGCATCAACTTTTTTTTTAAATAATTACTTTGAATTGATTATAAACGTATAAACAGTTTTTTGTCAAACCGATTCGATAAAAATCTTTCGACATATTAAAAAACACTTAGAACTTTTTCATTCCTCATTACAACATATATTTATTATCCTTTCTTCCTGTTATAAAAATCCTCGCCTCGAACAATAGTCAATCAATGCAACAATTAATCGAAAACGAATTTTCTATTTATTGTTTTATCCAATCGATGATGATGAGAGGAAATATCGATTCAGGAATTAGTTATGCAATGTTTATAAACTATTGCCGACCGATCAGAAGAGCTAATGAATAATTAATGGAGAGACACGATTATTTATGGTTATTAATGTTTTAAAAATGAAAAGTAATAGATAAAGACGAGCCGGGAGAGATTTGTGACAGGTGAAGCTTAGATGCAGCTAATTACGTCACTTTGAGGTAAACGTGCTTGCTGTGATTGGTCCGCGGAGCGACGCCATATTGGATCGATAAATAAAATTTGGCGCTAAATTTGAAATCGTACTTTAAACTTTATAATCAATTTGTAATTATTTAAAAAAAGTCGATGCGTGTGAAACTATTCAAATGTGCCATGATCTTTTAAAAACAATTTAAATTCGTTTATCTACTTTTAAATTTATGCAAAATGTAAAAATTGTTGTGAAAAAATGTTTGTGTTTAATTTTGTAGTATAAATAGAAGACTCGTGTTTAAATATTATCTTTAAGTATATATTTACAATTAAAAAAATTCGTATCAAAAATGTATACAAATTTGTTCCGCGTGGCTTATTTACAGTTATTTACGCCATGTTAGGGTAAATGTACAGTCTGTGATTGGTCCAGTCAGCGACGCCATATTGGATTCATAAAGAAATGTTGGCGCCAATTTTAAAATTTATTTTGAACATTATATTCTTAAATTAAATCACTATTTATACGTTTATAATCAATTCATAATTATTTTAAAAAAACATGCCTGTGTATAATAATAAAATAACATTTGGCCCTTGTTGAAAAGAAAATGAAATTGTCCAAATGTGTCATGGTCTTTTGAAAATAATTTAAATTCGTTTATCTACTTTTAAATTTATGCAAAATGTAAAAATTGTTGTAAAAAACTGTTTGTGTTTAACTTTTTAGTATTAAATAGAAGACTTGTCTTTAAATATTATTTATAAATATATATTTACAATAAAAAAAAATCGTATCAAAAATGTGTACAAGTTTCTTTTACAAAGCTTTACAGTTATTTACGCCATTTTGGGGTAAATGTACAGTCTGTGATTGGTCCATTCAGCGCAGCCATATTGGATTGATAACAAGATTTTCGCGCTAAATTTGAAATCACAGTTTGAACATTATATTCTTCAATTTATTTATTTATAATCGAATGGTAATTATTAAAAAAAAGTTTATGCGTGTGTATTTTTTTTGGCACTTGTCGAAATGAAGATGAAACTGCCTAAATATGTCATGGCCTTTCAAAATAATTTAAATTTGTTTGTCTACTTTTAAATTTATGCAAAATATAAAGATTACTGTAAAAAACTGTTTGTGTTTAATAAAAACTGTTTTTGCTTGACCGTTTTAATAAAAATATGTAGTCATAAATATATATTTACAATTAAAAAAAATTCATATCAAAAGCGTGTTGAAGTTTGTTTCACAAGGCTTATTTACAGTTATTTACGCCATTATGGGGTAAATGTACAGTCTGTGATTGGTCCGAGCAGCTACGCCATATTGGATTCGAAAAAAATGTTGGCGCAAATTTTAAAATCGTTTGAACATTATTTTCATTACTATGCAACTTGCCTATAGGCAAATCTCGAACACAATTTTGCATATGATATATCGTAGAAAAGAGCTCGAAGAGACGAATATAAATTTAATTTTTGTTTTAACTTTATATTTCAATAAAAAATTATATTGTTATAGCTTTATATGTACAACTTGCTAAAAGGTGATTTTATAAACTCTGTCCATTTGATGTCAAAGACTCTACTGTCAAAGACTCTACTTTGATTTTCAATTTGTCTGTAGTCTCATTTTATGTAGAATTTCAGTTTGCTCATCAGTAGAGTCCTTTTTAGTAAAAGATTTTAATGTTACGATAAAATGTAACGAATTTAATTATAAAAATCGAGATTTGGTCAGTAGAGTCCTTTTAAGTAATTTTATTTTAATTTTACAGTAAAATGTAACTCATATAATTGTGGAAGTCGAGACCCGGTTTGCTTGTCAGTAGAGTTCTTTTCTTTCAACTGAAGAACTCATTTTTTGCTTATAGCTTATACGGACAATTTATATTTTGCTCATTAGTAGAGTCCCTTTTTAATCTTCTAACTTAATATTCTATTTATTTATGAAAAGACTCAAACAAATTGTATTATAATTAAAATAAAATTTAATATTTGTTCATTAAGATTAATTAAACTTACAAGACATTAACTAATATCAATTACATTTATCTGTAAGTTGTAACAATATAGTACATTTTCGTATCTACAGTTATTTACTTCATTATGGGGTAAATGTACGCTCTGTGATTGGTCCATTCAGGGACGCCATGTTGGATTAATAGATATATTGTGGCGCTAATTTTAAAATTGTAATTTGAACTTTATAAGAGTTAAAATTTAGTTTTCTTTACAAATCAAGACTTTAACAATAATTAGGCTTATGGGACTTTAAAAGAATAACATATTAATTAATATTCATTACCTTTATCTATTTTTGTTGCAAATTATTTATAAAAAGTACATAAACAATATTACAAATACTATATTAATATATGTATATAGATATATATATATATATATATATATATATATATATATATATATTATACTATAAATTACATTATTACACGTCTATTTATCCATTTAATGTCTAAATCGTTCACAGTTTCGCCTTTGGCAATAAAGTTCACAAAAACTAATTTCATAAACATGTAATTATGACATCATCGGTGTCAGATGAAACAAATCGACACAAAACGATGGGAACCAGAATTTTTTCCATTTCAATTCACTTTTATCTATCGAAATTGATAAACATCGATTATCAAGATAAAGATAAAGATAATAAATAATGAAAGTTAAAACAATATGTTTATAAAAGACACAACGACAGGTATTTAGTAATAAGTAAGTGTTACGACATTTTTTGTGATTGCTACAAATGTTGTTGTTTAAATCGTGATTTAAAAATATTAGGATTGATTTTACAAAGTTGTGACATATGGTGGGATTGTTGATTGTTTATTTATCTTAAATCTAGTGCAAATTTTAATGGAATATTTTGTACAGTTTTTGAGCTATAGCTATAAAAGTGTAAAACGGTCCATAGACGTTTTGGTTAGTTTGCATTAGAGTTTATATAATAAAATATATAAATAAGTACGTAAAAATTAATTTTACAGATTTATAATATATGGCAAATTTTTATATAATTTATTTATCTATAAGTTGTTTTAAATACTGTAGTGTGATTTGGTCATAGTTTTGTAAGCTATAAGCTAATATAGTGCAAAATGTCATTATTATAGTCCTGAATGTCATTATTATAGTCATTATTATAGTTCTGAATGTATAAGTAACTTTAAAATTGAATTTAAAATTATAAATATTTATTTTATGGTATTATAATGTATAACAAGTTTGTATGAAATTTAATTAGATATAATATTGCTAAAAACTATAATATAAAATATTTAGTTAGTTTTGTAGCTATAGCTAAACAGTGCAAAAATGTCGTGTTTGGGGTTCTGAATGTATAAGTAATTTGGAAAAAATTTTAAAAATACAAAATTCAATCTTATGAGTTTGTAGTATATGGAAAATTTGTAGCTTATTTATTTAGCTATAATATAAATATTTTCTAGTTTTGTAGTTAAAGCTAAAATAGTGTAAAATGTCTTAATATTTCTTTCTGAACTGCACATTCACTTTGAAAAATTATTTAAAATTATAAATATTAGTTTTTTATATTATTAAATGTATGACAAATTGTAGCTAATATAATATTACTGAAGGCTATAATGTAAAAAGATAGATAGATAGTTTTGTATAGCTATAGCTAACTAAATAGTGCAAAAATGTCATTATGTGTGGATGCAAAGTAATTTTAAAATATCTTGCTGTAAAGTATTTTAAAATATTATTTAAAAATACAAAAATTAACTTTATAAGATCATTATATGTGACAAAGTTTATAGCTATTTATTTAGCTATAATATTGCAAAATACATTGATGCAATATATTATATAGTTTAGAAGCTATAGTTCTTATAATGCAAAAATGTACCCTCAAAAGATACTGAATTAAAGTGATTTTAAATATTAATTTAAAAATACTACTTAATTTTATGTGTTTGTGGCATATGAAGAGTTTTTAGATAATTGTATTATCTATAATATTGTCGAAGACTGAAATATTAAATTTCAACTAGTTTACAAGCTATAGCAAAAATAATAAACAATGTAACGTTATTAAACTAAAAGTTGACTAAAGCCCCTTCATAGTTTTTGTTTGTGAAAAAAAGAGTATATTTTTATATACTAGTAATATTCAATTGCAATTTTAAGGCACAAAAAATGCATTTTACAAGCTTATAATATATGACAATTTTAATGATAATTTATCCAAGTATAATATTGTTAAAGACTAAATTGTAAAATTCATACTAGTTCTGTAGCTATAGAACTAAAATAGTACAAAAATGTAACACTTACGATACTGAATGTACAAGTCATTTTGAAAAATTATTTAAAAATATAAAAACTACTTATACAATATTATAATATACTACAAGTTTATAGATAAATTATTAAGCTATAATATTCTCAAAGACTGTGATGTAATATTTAAGCTAGTTTCAAAGCTATAGCTAAACATGTATAAAACTCTACTTCAAATGTAATAAAATAAAAGTGAATTTTAATATTAATTTAAAAATACGAAAATTAATTCTACACTATTTAATGTATGACAACATTCAAACAATTTATTTAGCATAATATTGTTCAAGACTAAAATATAAAATTTTAGCTAGTTTGGAACTTGTAGCTCAAAAAGAAAAAAAACGTTACCAAAAATCTAAGAATTGCTCCATAATTAAGTTTTATATGAAAGTCATTTTAAATTGCAATTATAAGGCATAAAAAATAATTTTACGAGCTATTTAGCCTATAAACTATATAACAACTAAATATTAATTTATTTTCAATAGAATTATGAAAATTACTTAATCAATAATATTGCTAAAGGTTATAATGTAAATTATTTATTAATTTAGTAGCTATAGCTAAAATAGTGCAAAAATGCATCATGGACGTTCCCGAATGTATAAATTAGTTTTCCAAAATTATTTAAAAATATTAAAATTAATTTTCAAAACCCTATAATGTATGCCAAGTTCGTAGATATTTATTTGTGTACAAATTTGTTTTAAGACAGATTTTTTTTTTACTAGTTTAGAAGCTATAGCTCAAATAGCCACAAATATCACCTTGCAAAATAGAACTCACTTTAAATAATTATTTAATTAATTAAAAACATAATTTTAAAAAATATAATAAAACATAAAATAGCCCTGTAAATATTTTTAAAATTAACTTAATATTAAATAAACAAATACTATAATAATGAATAAAAATTTGCAACTAATTTGTTTTTAAAAAAAGTAGTATTTAACACTTGACCAATTATGCATATAATGGGTACTTGCGTCATAGTTTCTTTAATTTTACAAAAACCGTACAAAATATCTAAAATTCTATTATTTCATTACTAGTAGACATATTAAAGTATAGTATATCCAAATATCACTATAGTAGTACAAACGGTGCGTCTGCAGAGCTCTCAAACCTCATATCACGCGCATATGTCTTTTACATACAAATCGGTTTCTTCACAATGTATGTCTATTAAGGTGAAATTAATATCGAATTCAAAGTTGACATTCGATCTTTCGATAATTTAACATTCCTGATGTCGACAATGTGATGTGTCACAACACTTATTGGCAAAAGACAAAGAGGCGAAAGTAAAATGCATTTGATTCGAAATCGTATGAGAACAGTATTTAATTTGACTATAAGTGTATTTTTAATAATGTAAAATTTAATTTATTTGCAGGTCTTGTAAATTTAAAGTCTTATTGTAAGTCTAAGTAATGTTGAAGTCTCGAATTGTAAAAAATATTAAATTTTGAAGTCTAAATCAAGTTCAAAATACGATTTGTATCATTTCAAAATGGTGGCGCTGAATGGACCAATCACAGAGCGTACATTTACCCCATAATGGAGTAAATAACTGTAAATACGAATATGTTCTATATTGTTACAACTTACAGATAAATGTAATTGATATTAATTAATGTCTTGTAAGTCTAATTAATGTTAATGAAATAATATTAAATTTTATTTTAATTTTAATACAATTTGTTTACAAGTCTTTTCATAAATAAATTCAATATCGACTTGGAAGATTAAAAAGGGACTCTACTGACGAGCAAAATACAAATTCTCGTATGAGAAAAATATGAGTTTCTCAGTTAGAAGATGAGAACTCTACTGACAATCAAATTGTAAAATATTATTAACATATTGAGAAAAAAGGAACTCTACTGACCAGCACACTGTGCTTTAACTTTTAAAATTAAATTAGTTACATTTTATTGTAAAATTATAAATCTCTTACTAAAAAGGACTCTACTGACGAGCAAACCTATTTATACTTTTAGAACAAAATTAGTTACATTAGACATAGAATTATGAATCTGTTCCTTAAAAAAGGACTCTACTGACGAGCAAATTAAATCTCGACTTTCAGAATTAAATAAGTAACAATATATAGCAAAATTAAAATATATTACAAAAAGGGACTCTACTGACGAGCAAACCAAATTTTTACTTAATTTTTATACTTAATTATAAATCTATTCCTTTAAAAAGGACTCGACTGACGATCAAACTGTAAAATTTTAATAACTGTTAGAAGTTAATAGTAATATTTCATCGCAAAAATATAAATTCCTTACTAAAAAGAATTCTACTAACGACCAACCGAATTTTTACTTTTAGGCATAAAATTAGTTACATTTTACTACTGCTTCTTAAGAAAGAACTTGACTGATGATCAAACTAGTTGTAAATAGTCAATGATAAAAAGAACTCTACTGACGAGCAAATTGAATCCCGAAACGACAAGAAAAAGAGGACCTTACGGACGAGCAAATTAACTTTGAACAAAAATTCAGAAAGTGGACCATTGGTTCAAGTAAACAAAACTTTTACTTAAATAGGACTCTACTGACAAGCAAACTAAAATTCTACATAACAGAAGAAAAAAAAAACTCTACTGACGAGCAAACTGAAACTAAATATAAATAAAAAAGTGGACTCGAACTGAGTCTTTGACATCAAATGAACAAATGTTCTAAACTGGCCTATTGGCAAGTTGTTCTTGTCGTCACAAATATAAAGTAACAAAAATTATTTTAAATTAGAATATAACATTAAAACAGATACTAGATTCGTATTCGTCTCTTCAAGCCCTTTTCAACGATATGTCACATGCAAAATAGTGTTCAAGATTAGCTTATATAATTGTGAATAAAAAGAATGTTCACATTGCGATTTTAAAATTAGCGCCTAAATTTCTTTACGAATCCAATATGGCGTCGCTAAATGGACCAATCACAAAAGGCGCATTTACCCCAAAATGGCGTAAATAACTGTAAATACGTCTTCTTTTGCACAATTATGCATGGTTATTAAACTCTGTTATCTTCTATATATATAAAAATAAGTCGGGTTTTCCTTCCTGACGAAATAACTCCAGAACGCACGAACCGATTTCGACAATTTTGCATTCATTGGAAAGGTCTTGGGCTCCGCAAGGTTTATAGCTAAGAAAATTAGTGGTGCATGGCATCGTGCCCTAATGCAAATTGCTGGAACTTCACGCACCGTAATTAAAAATTCGAGTATTAAAAATAATCAATAATTGTTTTAAATAATTGCAAATAGATTATCTTCTATATATATAAAAAATAAGCCGGGTTTTTTTACCTGATCAAATTTTTCCTTTTCAAATATAAAACAAACAAAAAATTTTTCATCTTTCTCACGAAACCATCTGGTGGCGAAACGGAGTTTGTCGGGTTGCTAGTTATATATATATATATTATATATATATATATATATATATATATATATATTTGCGTATATATGCATATAAAGTCGACATTTCCTACATATATCGTATCGTCGTCGTGTCAAAGGCCATTATTGTACACCTATCACTTTCACATTTCGCCTTTTATAATATTAAACTAAAACGCGTGTTATATGAAGAGAAACACATTGTATATATATATATATATATATATATATATATATATAAATATATTCTCAACACGTTGCATATCATTAAATAACTCTTTTAAATTAACATTATTATGTGAAACCGCCGACAAATATTTAAAGAACGCTGAAATGAGACATTTTAGTCTAAAAAAATAATTTGAATCAAAACTGTTTTAAAAGGGTGTGAAGTTTGCGGTTGACATTTAAATAACTAAATTATTTATTCTAAATTAGTTTTTTAATATAAATAATCATTAAATAATATTACTTATATAAGTCTAAATAGACATAAATGCTAAAATAGTACATTTTAGTCTAAAAAGTAATTTAAAAGAAAAGTTGTTTGAAGGGTTACAAGATGGCGGTTGACAGTTGAAAGATATGTGTCATAATAAATATTTTATTTTAAAAGTTAAATAATTGTTTTAATTAAATTTATGTTTTAATGAAAAACTTTAAAATAACTCTAAATCGAATAGTTTTTGATTACTAAAAAATACTTTAGTTTAAAAAGTAATTTAAAAGAAAATTTATTTGAATAATTACAAGATGGTAGTTGACAGTTGACAATTTGTTTTGAAAAATTTGTTATTTCTAATTAGACACTGTTTCGAATTAAACTTATATATTATAACGATCATCCAATAACAATGACTTGATTGTTAAAATAAGTCTAAAAATAACTTAAAAATTAATGGTTTTAATGGTTTAATTAGTTTATTGATTAAAAAGGATTTTTTATTCTAAAAATATCTCAAATTAAAATCAATATGGCAAATGACAGTTGAAACATTTGTTAAAATTTATAATAGTTTTTATAAATTAAATCATTTTAAGAATTAAATTAACATTATTATAGGAAATATTCAGTGAATATTGTTAAAAAATTCAATGTGTACAAGACATTTTTATATAAAGTCTCTTAAATCTTTTAAAAAAAAATTTATTTGAAAAATGACAAGATGGCGGTTGACAGTTGATAATTTATATAAAACAATATTTATTTTTAATTAGACAATTATTCGAATTAAATTTATATTATTATTTCATATTTATATTATTATAACAATGATTTGATTGGTTAAATAAATAAAAAAGATATTTTAGTCTAAAAATAACTTAAATTAAAATCAAGATGGTGGATGACAGTTGAAACATTTGTTAAAATTTATAATAGTTTTTATAAACTAAATCATTTTAAGAATTAAATTAACATTATTATAAGAAATATTCAGTGAATTCAGTTTAAAAAAATAATTTCTACAAGACATTTTTGTATAAAGTCTTTTAAATCAAAACTCTTTTCAAAGAGTGCCAATATGACAGTTGACAGTAGATAAATACGTGTAAATATTTGTAAGAAATTTTTTTTAAAATATAAAGTATTGCATGTAGTAGATTATTGAATTTTATGCATATATGCCAAAAATTCCACTTAGTTTAGACGAACGGTTCAAAAGTTACAAAAAATATAATAAAAAGTAAACCAATGGGTTGCAGAACTCGAATTAACAAGTTTTACTTCAAACATAGGCATGTGGGGTATCAAATGAAAGGTGTCGATGAGCACTATCTAAAACTCATACTTAAACCTACAACAAAGTAACAAGGTTTCGGATAAAACATTTATTTTTAATGTCAATTTACACTATTTTATAGTACACCAAGCTGTTGTAAATTGAATTTAGTTCAAATTTGCCTAATATTCTATTTACCTCACACGAACGGTTCAAAAGTTACAAGAGATATAATAAAAGGTAGACCAATGGGTTGCAGAACTCGAGTTAACAAGTTTTACTTCAAATATAGGCATGTGGGGTATCAAATGAAAGGTCTCGAAGAGCACTATATATAAATCATACTTAAGCACTCTACAAAGCCATAAGGTTCCGTACAAAACATTTATTTATAATTCTAAAGTCAATTTATACTATTTTATAGTACACCAAGCTGTTGTAAAAGGAATTTAGTTTGAATTTGCCGAATATTCTATTTACTTCACACAAACGGTTCAAAAGTTACAAGAGATATAATAAAAAGTAGACCAGTGGGTTGCAGAACTCGAGTTAACAAGTTTTACTTCAAATATAGGCATGTGGGGTATCAAATGAAAGGTCTCAACGAGCACTAGACAAATATACTACATAAAGTCATTAAGAACCAATAAGGTTACGTACAAACCATTTATTCAATTTCTAATGCCAATTTTTGCAATTTTAAAGTACACCGATTTACTGTAGGGTCTTACGATCTTATACAATATTGTAGATTATTTAATTTTAAACAAATTTGACGAATATTTTGTTTCAATCGGACGAACGGTTTGAAAGTTACAAGTGATTTAATAAAAGGTAGACCAATGGGTTGCCGAACACGGTTTAAAACATAAGTCAAAAAGTTTTACTTCAAATATAGGCATGTGGGGTATCAAATGAAAGGTCTCGACGAGCTGAGTTCAAATATCACCTTTAAAAACAATTTTGCATGTCTTACTAATAGAAATGTCATACCCCTAATTGTTACTTTAGTATATAAATAATATTTTATTCAAGGACACGTCCAAAACTTTAGTCTTCCACCATCCGTCCATTCAAATATTTCAATTACATAACGCGTCTATTTATGCAAACTAGTAATAAGATTGTAGAATTCTTTTCTATTAAGTAAACCGAGTCACTAGTCGAATGAAATGAAATGTTAAATTGAATGAATGAAATATAAAAATATTTTTCCACGCTCTTACTTCTTTCTTCCGGCCAAGAAAAGCAACATATAACATAACATAATATATAAGGAGAGGTGAGTGAAACAATGGAATTTGTTACATTGCCACTCTAATAACACCATCATCCCATTGCGCAATCGACTTTTATTTATAAGATATAATATAAGATGTGTTATAAAACACGAAAAATTCATTATTTCAAATGTTTAAATTAGTAGATTAAATGTAAAGGTAAAGGTAAAGGAGATTGTGGGTGAACGGCAACTGTCAAAGACAGTAGAGTCTATTTTTAAGTAGTTTTAGTAGTTTGTTCGCCAGTAGAGTCCCTATTTAATTCATTTCAGAAGTTGCTCGTCAGTAGAGTCCCTTTTTAACACATTTTAATAGTTTGCTCGTCAGTACAGTCCATTTTTAATTCCATTGATTAGTTTTGCTTGTGAATGGAGTCTTTTTACTAGTTTTATCAATTTGCTCAAATTAAGTCATTTTAGTAGTTTGCTCGTCAGTAGAGTCCCTTTTTAAGCCTATTTAGCAATTTGTTCGACAATAGATTTCTATTTTAAGTCGTTTCAGCAGTTTGCTCATTAGTAGAGTCCCATTTTAAGTCATTTTAGTAGTTTGCTCGTCAGTAGAGTCCTATTTTAAGCCTATTTAGCAATTTGCTCGACAATAGATTTCTATTTTAAGTCGTTTCAGCAGTTTGCTCATTAGTAGAGTCCCATTTTAAGTAGTTTTTGTAGTTTGCTTATCAGTGGAGTCCCTTTTAAAACCGTTTTAGCAGTTTGCTCGTCAGTAGAGTTCCATTTTAACACGTTATAGCAGTTTGCTCGTCAGTAGAGTCCCTTTTTACCAGGGTCAAAAAAGTTAATAACATTATTTTCTCAATTTAATACTATATATACCCATTTTAGCAGTCAGTAGAGTCTCTTTTTAACTCATTTTAAGAGTTTGCTTGTCAGTAGAGTTTGATTCTTGTGCTCGTCAGTAGAGTCCCTTTTGTTCTTTTCGTATAAATTAAGTTTGAGTCCCTTATGTCTAAACTTTGTGCTTGCTCGTCAGTAGAGTTTTATTTTCTATTAATTTGCTCGTCAGTAGAGTTCTTTTCGTTAAATACATCGTTTACTCTTGAGTAGAGTTCTCAAGTCTCTATTTTAGTTTGATCGTCATCTAGATCAAATTCATAATAATTAAAACGCCAAACACGTACAAAAAATACAATAAATAATTTTAAGCATCCATCTATACTACGTGTTCGAATCACGTAGAGAAATTGTTTTGCGCCTATTGGCAAGTAGTTGAGTATTAAAAATGAAATAAAATCTATAAATATGCATTGGCCTGCGGTGAAATTAATAAAATACGTGTTTATTTGGCAAAATTTTGATTATTAAACTTGACCTAGATCTATAATTTTTATAATATATATATATATATATATATATATTATATAAACAATTTGAAGAACAAGCTTAAAATATATTAATAATAATAAATATTATTAATACAAGCTTTGAACTTTCTTTTAACTTTCTAGTTAGTAAATTTTCTTTTTACCTTGTTAGAGTTTGCTCGTCAGTAGAGTCCCTTTTTCGTTTTAAAATATATATACAACCATACACACCTGAAACACAAATAATATCAATTAGATATTTTAATAAATTTTCTATATTAGTCTATAGTAAACGATTTTTTATATTAAAATTTATAATTGTATAAATTTCAAATAATTTATTAATTTCAGTATTTGTCATGACAGTAGACATACTATAGTATAACATATGAAAATTACAGCATTCTAACTCGTTTAGAACAATTTTAAAAAAATATTTAAAATATTATATTAGTATTTGACTAAGTTTGTTTAGATATGATGTACTTGGTTCAAGATAATTTTAATTATCTTAAATTTCTGAAGATAATTTATCGATTTTAGTATTTGTCATCATAGTAGACATACTATAGTATAACATATAAAAATTACAACATTCTAACTCATTTAGAACAAATTTAAAAAAATTATTAAATGAAACCAATTTGAAAAAAAATTTAAAAAATTATTAAAATGAGAGCAATTTGAAGTTAATAAATGCAGTTAAAAACGAATTCAACATTTAACCCGGCGTCCATCTTGAAAACTGTCAACAACTGCCACCTTCACACCAATTCATAAATTTCAAATCCCCAAACCGCTCTGAACTGAGTCATTTAACCAACTTAACTCATAACTTATATGCAGCTAATTTTTTCTTCATTTACCCCGGGCGTCCATTTTGAAAACTGTCAACTAAAAACAAACTAAAATTTCAAAACTTTGTACATATAAATCGTTCTAATTATAATTTCGAACAATTATTTATATATTTCGTGTCGAAATGCACAATCGAGTGCAATGAACATGAGAAGCTGGCTGAATGTTGCAAAATTTTCATCTCGCATTATTATTACCATTATTATTATTATTAATGATAATTAGAGTTGCAAAATTTTTGCAACTAATTGGTTGCACAGTGTAATGGTAATCGATTCAACTGGTTCAATTAAAATAGAACATTTATTTATTCGGTTTAATTAAAGAGATCTAGATCAGGCAAATACTAAAATCGATAAAATATCTTTAGAAATATATAAATAATTGTTCGAAATTATAATTAGAACGATTTATATGTACAAAGTTTTGTAATTTTAGACTGTTTTAGTTGACAGTTTTCAAAATGGACGCTGGGGTAAATGTAGAAGAAATTAGCTGCATATAAGTTAGGAGTTAAGTTTGTTAAATGACTCAGTTCAGAGCGGTTTGGGGATTTGAAATTTATGAATTGGTCTGAAGGTGGTTGTTGACAGTTTTCAAGATGGACGCCGGGTTAAATGTAAAACCATTTATTAACTGTAATTAGTTATCATACTTATATTAACATATAAGTTATTCTATGTATTAATTATAATTCTATAAAAAACAGTTTATTGCGATTTTTTTATATATTTTTTTATTATTAATCAAATGAACGTTTCGAATATCTGTAAAAACATGCACATTGTGTATGTTTATTGACATATACTAAAATCGGTAAATTATTTTCAGAAATTTAAGATATTTCAAATTATCTTGAACCGAGTACATCAAATCTAAACAAACCTAGTCAAATACTAATATAAGATTTATAATATTTTTTTAAAATTGTTCTAAACGAGTTATAATGTTGTAATTTTTATATGTTATACTTAAGTATGTCTACTATGATGACAAGTACTAAAATCAATAAATTATTTTCAGAAATTTAAAATAATTATAATAATCTTGAACCAAGTACATCATACTTAAACAAACCTAGTCAAATACTAATATAAGATTGTTAATATTTTTTTTAAATTGTTCGAAATGAGTTAGAATGTTGTATATTTTATATGTTATTCTTAAGTATGTCTACTATGATGACAAATACTAAAATCGACAAATTATCTTCAGAAATTTGAGATAATTTAAATTATCTTGAACCAAGTACATCATACCCAAACAAATCTAGTCAAATACTAATATAATATTTTTAATATTTTTTTTAAAATTGTTCTAAACGAGTTAGAATGTTGTAATTTTTATATGTTATACTTAAGTATGTCTACTATGAGGACAAAAACTAAAATCGATAAATTATCTTCAAAAATTTAAGATAATTAAAATTATCTTGCACCGAGTGCATCATATCCAAACAAACCTAGTCAAATATTAATATAAAATTTTTAATATTTTTTTAAAAATTGTTCTAAATGAGTTAGAATGTTGTAATTTATATATGTCATACTATAGTATGTCTAGTATGATGACAAATACTATAATCGATAAATTATCTTTAGAAATTCAAGATAATCAAAATTATCTTGAACCAAGTACATCATATGTAAACAAACCTAGTCTAAAACTAATATAAGATTTTAAATATTTTTTTAAATTGTTTTAAACAAGTTAGATAGTTGTAATTTTTTTATGTTATACTATAGTATGTCTACTATGATGTAAAATACTAAAATCGATAAATTATCTTCAGAAATTCAAGATAATTGCAATTATCTTGAGCTAAGTACATCATATCTATGTAAACCTAGTCAAATACTAAACTGAGATTTTTAATATTTTTTAAAAATTGTTCTAAATGAGTTAGAATGTTGTAATTTTTATATGTTATACTATAGTATGTCTACTATGATAACAAATACTAAAATCAATAAATTATCTTGAGAAATTTAAGATAATTACAATTATCTTGTACCATGTGCATCTTATCTAAACAAACCTAATAGTCAAATACTAATATACAATTTTAAATATTTTTTAAAAATTGTTCTAAATGAGTTAGAATGTTGTAATTTTTATATGTTATACTTAAATACGTCTACTATGACGACAAATACTAAAATCTATAAATTATCTTCAAAAATTTAAGATTATTCAAATTATCTTGAACCAAGTACATTATATCCAAACAAACCTAGTCAAATATTAATAAAATATTTTTAATATTTTTTTAAAATTGTTTTAAATTAGTTAGAATATTGTAATTTTGATATGTTATACTATAGTATGTTTACTATGATGACAAATACTAAAAACGATAAATTATCTTTGGAAATTTAAGATAATTTAAATTATTTTGAACCAAGTACATCATATCAAAACAAATAATAATATCAAGTCAAATATTAATATGAGATTTGAAATATTTTTTAAAAATAGTTGTAAATAAGTTAGAATGTTGTGATTTTTATATGACATACTATACTATGTCTACTATGATGACAAATACTAAAATCGATAAATTTTCTTCAGAAATTTAAGATAATTAGAATTATCTTGAACCAAGTATACCATATCTGACCATATCTAAACAAACTTAGTAAAATACTAATATAAAATTTTTAATATTTTAATTAGATAAATTTGTAGATAATTATTTACTGTCATATTTTTGTCTATATTATTATTAATTGTACTGTGTGAATAATGCCATTCAAATAAATCTCAAATTTACTCGAAGGTCTTTTTGGTAATTGAAGATTTTTAATTTAACGCCATTCCGGACACTGAATAATTAATTTGACACTAATTGGTCGTGTAATTAATTGTTAAGTACCAAACATTGTTATTAATAATTAGTATTTATTATTTTGGCGCAATGAGTCTTTATATTTTGAAGGTCTCACATTTTGAAAGCAAAATTATGGGAAGCATTGTGATATATTAATTTAAAAATATAAGAGTTGATTTTATGTTTTTGTAATGTATGACAAGTTTTTAAATAATTTATTTGGCTATTTAATTGTCGAAGACTGAAATAAAAAATATTGACTAGTTTACAAGCTATAGCTAAAATAGTAAAATAAAACGCATCACTATTAAACTAAGAATTAACTAGAGCGCCTTCAGAGTTTTGTTTGTGTACTAAAAGTGTACATTTTTATATAATAGTAATTTTCAAATGCATTTTGGAGGCATAAAAATGCATTTTACAAAATTATAATATATGACCCTTTTATAGATAATTTATCTAGTTAAAATATTGTTGAAGACTAAAATGCAAAATGCAAAATACGAGCTAGTTTTGTAGCTATAGCTAAAATAGTACAAAAATGTGATTTTGAATGTACAAGACATTTTGAAAAATTATTCAAAAATACAAAAACTAGTTATACATCTTCATAATATACTACAAGTTTATAGATAAATTGTTAAGCTATAATCTTCCCAAAGACTGTAATGTAATATTTAAGCTAGTTTCAAAGCTATAGCTAAACAAGTATAAAAATGTACCTACAAATAATGCTAAATAAAATAGCTAGTTTACAAGCTATAGCTAAAATATTTCAAAAACGTATCGATAATCTTTGATAACTGTATAAACATTAAATCTTCATAAAATTATGTAAAATTATTAAAAATTCCAATTTTTACGTCAGACGATTCAGAACGTTTTGAAACGATGAGAACTTATACATGTATTTATTTAATTGGACAAAATTAATAAAAATAATTATCGGAATTTAAATAAATGTTGAGGAGCTATATAATTCAATTCAAAAACGTATAAAAAAATTCATTTTGTAACTAAATAAAAAAAATCATAACTCAATTCCAAAATAATCAAAATACCAAAAATATAATAATTTTTTCCCTTAAATCTTTAAATAAAAATTTAATGAATTTTTTTTCTAAACTTTATATTTCTAAAACTTATATTTCTGAACGTTCAATATTTATCTTATTTAATACTTTTTGTTCTAACAAATTCATTTAAATCCAAAGTCAATTACCACAGCAACTCGCCGATAGGCATAACCTAACCATACACGACTAGTTTATTTAAAAATTCAATTACTTTACGACTTGTAATAACATTTTCCGTACAATAATAATAAAGTTCATGGTTGATTTAGATAAAATCACTTTCGTTTTCTTCGTCACATGGGAGAGACGTTAATGTTACGTTGTTGTTACGTATGAGGATTGAAACCGGTTTCATTGATAATGGATATCTTCTTGTAATAATTTTAGATAAGATAAAAATAAAATTTGTATACTACATGTATTAATTTAATAGTTTTTTATATAAATATCAAGTTTTTTTAAAATATTTTTCAGTAAAAAGTTTTTGACATGTTTAAATTTATGTTTTTAGTCATTCTGAATGTTTGACATAGAAATTGATGTCAAACAATGTGTATGTGTTTATTTTTTTAAACAACTTTGTCTTTTTTCTATTTTAAAATTTGAATCCCAACGGTTTCGACGCCATTTTGAGTACATTGTTCACACGTGATTTAACTGCATTTAACAAAACTTAATATTATACATTAAATATACTAATTAACTGAATGTTTAATAATAATTTAACCACAAGTATATTTTATAAATTATTCTTTAAATTTCAATATATTATGCGTGTATTTATTTAAACAATTATTTCTTTTATTTAAAGTTTTGAAATTTGAATCTCAACGGCTTCGCCGCCATTTTGGGTACAATGTTCATACAGCCATTAACTGTATTTAACAAAAATTAAATATATGCAGACAATTTAAAGTGTAGCTACTAAACTATGCAAAATAATATATTATAGTCTTAAGCAAATTTGGTAACAATTGAATTATCTAAAAACTTGTCATACATTATAAGCTTGTAAAATTAATTTTAGTATTTTTAAATTAATATTGAAAACGTCTTTTATTCAGCACCATTTGTAAGTACAGTTTTATACTTATTTAGCTATAGCTTTGAAACTAGCTTGAATATTGCAGCTAAATAATTTATCTATAAACTTGTAGTATATTATAATAACGAACAAGTAGTTTTTATATTTTTAAATGATATTTGAAAATGACTTGTATATTCACAATTGCAAGTGTTACTTCTTTGCACAATTGTAGCTATAGCTACAAAACTAGCTTGTATTTTGCATTTTAGTCTTCAACAATTTTATACTTGTTAGATAATTAGATAAAATTAACTTTTGTAATTTCAAATAATATCTTAAAATTTAATAATCAAACTATTCATTTTTTCACTGTTTTAGCTATAGCTACAAAACTAGGAAATATGTTATAGAATAAGCTTCAGCAAGAGTATAGCTAAATAAATTGGCTACAAACTTGTCATATATCAAATTTTCATAAATTTTGGTATTTTAAAAAATATTTCAAGGAGACATATATCATTTTTACAAAACTAACTAATTTTTTACCTTATAGTCTTTAGCAATATTATAGCTAAATAAATTACCAACAAATTCCCATATACGACAAATATGTAAAATTAATTTTTGTATTTTTAAATATTATTTCAAAATTACTTATACACCAATCACTATACCCAATGACATTTTTGTACTATTTTAGCTATAGCTACAAAACTAGTTTATATTCCTAACAACAATCTTTAAGAAATTTATGAAGAATTAAATTAGCTAAAAAACTATCATATATTATATTTTGATAAAACTAATATTTGTTACAAATTTTCAAGCAGAAAGTTGCATTATATAACATTTAATTTGGTTGACATTTGTAGTTTATAGTTTTAGTTCCCATGGACACTGAAAAACTAATTATATATATATATATATATATATATATATATATATATATATATATATTAGTAATTTTGAATAATTAGAAATATATTTCAAATCTTTTGTCCTTCAGTCGTGTACAATTTTTGTTTTTTCCAAAATAACTAAATTTTTTCCTAATAATAATTTTGCAATTTTTTTTTTTTAATTTAATGTCATTACACATTTCTTTAATTTATAATTTGTGCAAAAATAACAATAAACACGTTTTAGAAATTCAAATGTCAACGGTCAAAAATAAAGTTAAGAAAAATACCAATTGCGTGCAATTTCAAAAGATTCAGTACTTTGATAAATGTTAGATACAGTAAATTATTTGTAATTCTTTTTTCCTAACAATAATTATGAAAAACAATTTTAAATAATATATAAATTAAATAAAATTTTATTAGAATTGTTTCAAACTTATAATTAGTCCAAAAATAACAGAGAGCTCGTTTTCAAATAAAACGTTTACATAAATTCAAATGTCAACGGTCAAATAAAGTTACAGAAATAGTAAAATGGTGGAAGCTGTCAAAATTATTTTAAATTTAATTTTGTGGCTTATAATTTGTTGCTTTTCTCTGGATATATAATTTATATTTAGTTTTTATATATATTTAAATTAATATGTATACTAAACTAGTTTTATTAGACATTTCTGTAGTTAAATTTCTGCATTTTTTTTAATTACAATATTTATTACAATTGTTAAATAATATAACATCTAGCAATAATGATAATAATAATAACATAAATGTAAATAAATAAGAGTACAAAGGATATAATTTACATTAAAATGATGTCCGTAGTATGATGATTTAATATAAAATAAAATTAACAATAAACACGTTTTCAAATTCAAATATCAACGGTCAAAAATGAAGTTAGCAAAAGTACCAATTGCGTGCAACTTCAAGAGGTTGGGTACTTTGTTCAATATTAAATGCAGTAATTTTAAGTAAAATGGTGGAAGCTGTCAGCATTATTATATATGTGAATTATAATTAATTGTGGTGCTTTCTATATGCAATTTTGTATTGTATATATATATATATATATTATAATATATATATATATATATATATTAGATTATAAATTCCGAACAATGAAAATTTCCCCGTGTGGACTTCCATAGAAAACACGACAATAAATCAATTTGTATCGATATCGATATATTGTCTATTGTATCGATACTTTCTACGACAGACGGACGGACAGACGGACGACGTGTTCGTGTTTTTGATGACTGAAAGGTTAAATGTTAACTCCGACAAATAGAAATTCAATTGTCTGATTTTAATCTCAATTTTGAAGTATTTGAAAT
>NW_020538040.1:5529043-5540617 GCF_003426905.1 Ctenocephalides felis
AATAAACATAAACATCAGCATATTCTGTACTTTTGAATATCCATTACTCATCTCAAATAACATCAAACGTATTTCCTTTCAATCTAAAAAGAACACTCGAAGAAGGCACATGTAAAAAATGTTGAAACTAATTGTGTTTTTTTGTATTTTTAAGTGGGATTTGGTTAATGGACTCAGGTGGAATGTTTTCAAAGCTGGAGGCAGTTTGGGGAGCCCCCATTTGGGAGACATCATAACATTTGCCACCCGAGCAATGGTTCGAACAGAATTTGGATCATTTTAATAATAATCCGATTGCAATGGGACGTGGAAACAGGTAATAATAATAGATATTAAATAAAAATGAATATTAAATGTATTTCTGGTACTTTTTAATGAACAAGAAAAACATAGTAAAAATTGTGATACTTGTAAATCAATAATTGTGATAGTTTTACAAAAATATAGGAGGATTATTTTTACTTTTTAATGATTATAAATTAATAACAAGATTGTAGGACATTTTTATAGATTGTGAATTTAAAAGAAATATGTATAGATTTTTTATCAATAAAAAAATCTACAGCAACTCAATATCTTTATAAATCTAATACTTGAATTTGTCTATTTTCTATTGTTATTTTTTAGAGATATTTTACAAACGACCAGTTCTAAAACCAGGAGGTCCAGTTTTCCTGATGATCGGTGGAGAAGGACCCATTACCAATAATGGATGGTCGAAGGACAATGGATCGAATATGCAAACAATTTAATGCCTTATGCTTCAATTAGAGCATCGATATTATGGAAAAAGCCATCCTACAAGGTAAATATAAATAAAAGAAGAAAGCAATAAATAATATTAGTCTAATGTAAGACTGTAATATTTTTTGTTTTAATGAGCAGTACATAAATAAATAAATAATAAATATTTTTCTTTAAGAAATATTATTTTCTTTTCGATTATGTTATGAAATAGATAAAGAAAATAAGCGCATACTTGAATTTTGTGGGGTAAAAACAGTAATATCACAAAAGCAAATAATTAAAATGTATTTAATTAAATAAAATTGCAATTACTTTAATAATTTGTACAAAGATTCTAGTTATCATTCAAAAATATGTACTAATCAAACCCGATTGTAAATTTCAAATTTTGTACTATAGGTTAGTACTTGCTTTGTTTTTTTCTCGCCGCCCCTTAAATTTTTCACATGCACTTGTCTATTTTAACTTATATGTATGTTTCACTTTATTTTAGTGACCTCGGTAAAAAAATCTTATATATCTGAAAGTGAGCAAGCTTTAGCTGATTTAGCGTTCTTCATTCAGACCATGAATGAAAAAATATGGATTTTCAGATGTACCTAAGTAAGTATAATAGAGAATAATCTCATTTTTGATTTCTCTGACTGCTGTGGAATTTATCATGCCGATACATTTTGCTAATATTTTATTATATTTTAAGCAAATGTTCTAGAATCTCTTCCACAAGGATTTAAGCTAAATAAAATTAATAAAATAAAATACCAAACAGTTTTGTGAGAGTTTTAAAACAACTTTAAAGGAAAATACATCCGGACCTGAGTGTCTAATATAATATAAAAGTTAAATATATATAGATTACCATAATAAAAGCTCAATTTTTGTGTAATTAGTTGAAATTAATATTTTTGAAAATAGAATTAGAATCAACATTTTACAAATTGTAATATATATTCTAATTTTTATTATTATAAAGGTGGATTGTTTTTGGAGGATCTATCCGGTTCTTTGGCTGCTTGGGTTCGGGAAAAGTATCCCCATTTGGTACATGGGGCTGTTTCTTCGAGTGCTCCTTTATGGCTGCTGTCGATTTCAGAGGTAAAAATAATAAATTATATATATATATATACATATATATATTCAGATTTTAAAAAATAAGGTTGATGCTGAAACAATATAAGCGTCTTACAAATAATCAATTTCAAGTTCAAGTTGAATACAAAGTTGTTCAACTTTCACCAATTTTGTTTTTATATAATTTTGTTCTAATAGTTTTATGTCTTTAACAATATATAAAAATGTGTTTATATTTAAATAATATCTCCCTTCTGCCTTTTTGTATTATAAACCAAGAGCAAAAAAGCGGGAGGGAGATATTTGACAACCTAATTCATTGAAAATTTAAAATGTCCTTAGTACTGAATTTCTAAAACTCAAACAATATTTATTAAAAATGATTTATAATACTATTTAAACAAGTTTAACTAAATTTAGCCAGATCACATCAAATTCTGATTTAATTTTAATAATATTTTAATCATACATTTGCCATAATTTTTAGCAATTTGTTTAAATAAAAGTTTATTCTGAAAATTTTATATTGTTGTATATGGATTTGTATACAATTAATTTAATAGTTTGAATCTGCATTTGTATTCAACACATTTAAATCTTAAATGTTATTATAATATAATTATCAGTATACAATTTTAAGATATGTGTATTCAAAGTTTAATTATTTTTCCTAAATATTTTGTTCTAAGACATTTAAAGTTTTATATACCACAATTACAGATAATTTCTAATTCTAATGGTATATAATAATTCAAATTATTTATAATTAAATTCAAACAAAATAAATATAAAATAAACCAAAACAAAGTTTAAACAACGGGACTTTATGAAGATTTTAATTGCATGATTTTTTTCAAATATAATTTTGTTCTAAAAATTATAAATTGTTGCATACAGATTTATAGGTAATTTTATAGACTTTCACACAAGTGTTATATAAACAAGAATAAAGATGAATCTTATTAAAATAATGCTAAATATAAAAAAATGTAACCAATGGCTAATAACTAGATACTAAAATTAAAACTTACATATTTTTAACTTCCCGTAGGGTAAGTTATAGTAATCGCAAAAAAATCGAAAATTAAAATTTTTATATATCTTTACGTTTCAGAGGTTTCTGAACATTTTGGCATACCTTAGAAAAAATGGATGTATGTGTGTGGTGTGTGTGCTGTGTGTGTGGTGTGTGTGTGTATGTATGTATGTATGTACGTGTTGTATGTATGTGCGGATACAAATTTTCGTCGACGATTTCGGGAACACGGATCAACCGATTTGAATAATTCAAAAAACATTCGATTCGTATTGATAAGGAGACGTGCTGATTAGTTTTTGGCGAAGGCAGGTCCAGCCGTTCCAAGATACGGGGCAAAAAGTGCCGAAAACGGTAAGTCAGTTTTTAAGAGAACGGAGCGTCCGATTTTAATAATTCAAAAAACATTTGACTTGTATTGAGAAGATGAAGAATTGATCAAATTTTCATGAGGGCAGGTCTAGCGGTTTCGGAGATCTAACAAAAAAGTAAAAAAAAATGCCATTTGGCGGTCAAAAATGATCATTAGACATATGCACATCAAATCATCAGATATTTTATAGAGATTTTAACAATAAGTATAAATTTTGTTTGCATTCCTATGGGCTCCGTACCAATGTTTATTCGTTAGACGGCGACGCGCCGCTTACGCGCTTTGACATTTTGTCTCTATGCAGTTAAAGCAGTACGATTGCTTTGAAAAAAGATCTTCCAAAATATGCCAAAATAAAGAAGAAAACATTATTTTTTCCAAAAAAATTAAAAAAAAAAAAAAAAAATTAGATTTTTTTTGAAAAAATTTTTTTTCAAAAAAAAGTAATTTTTTGTTTAATTTATAGTTTCTCAAAAATCTTATTTTTTCGAAGTAAATTTGTTTTAAAAATGTCAATCGTTTTTAAAAAAATAATAATTTTTGGTACGGGAAGTTCCTGCAATTTGCCGTAAGGCACGATGCCTTAATTGCCTTAAGACAGAATTCCACTTACAGCTAGTTTCTATTTAATTTTGTTAGCAAACTTAATATACGTTATAACAGATTAGTAGACAATTTTATTAGCTTTCTAACAATATATAACACTCTTGTTATATTTTAATTATTTATAACAAAATAAACGCGGATATAAAAAAAACGCAACATGAAATTAATGCTAACAAGAAACACACTATTTAGATTTCAAAGTTACAACATTTTTTAAATAAAATTTTGTTAGGAACTTTATGAATTGTTATATACAGATTTATAGGTAATTTTATTAGCTTTTTAATGATATGTAATAAAATATACACGTTTAAACAAATTATTTAAAATATCAATGAAAGTATAGAAAAATGTAACCAGATAATGTGACATTAGTTTTTGATAGATGACTCAGGACACAGTATTTAATTTCATTCATTTTTTTAATATAATTTTGTTCCAACGGATTTAAATTGTTATATACAGAATTATAGACAATTTTATTAGCTTTCTAACAATATATAATACTATTAGCATATTTCAAATATTTATAACAAAATCCACGTTGATATAAAAAAGTGCAAAATGAAACTAATGTTACCAAGAAACTCACCATTTTGATTTCAAAGCTTAAACATTTTTTTATTAAAATTTTGTTAAAAACGTTATGAATTGTTATATACAGATTTGTAGATAATTTTATTAGCTTTTTAATGATATGTAATAAAATATACACGTTTAAACAAATTATTTAAAATATCAATGAAAGTATAGAAAAATGTAACCAGATAATGTGACATTAGTTTTTGATAGATGACTCAGGACACAGTATTTATTTCATTCATTTTTTTAATATAATTTTGTTCCAACGGATTTAAATTGTTATATACAGAATTATAGACAATTTTATTAGCTTTCTAACAATATATAATACTATTAGCATATTTCAAATATTTATAACAAAATCCACGTTGATATAAAAAAGTGCAAAATGAAACTAATGTTACCAAGAAACTCACCATTTTGATTTCAAAGCTTAAACATTTTTTTTTAAAATTTTGTTAAAAACGTTATGAATTGTTATATACAGATTTGTAGATAATTTTATTAGCTTTTTAATGATATGTAATAAAATATACACGTTTGAACAAATTATTTAAAAGATCAATGAAAGTATAAAAAATGTAACCAGATATTGTGACGTCAGTTTTTTATAGATGACTCAGGACACAGTGTTCAATTTCATTAATTTTTTGTAATATAATTTTGTTCCAATGGATTTAAATTGTTATATACAGATTTATAGACAATTTTATTAGCTTTATAACAATATATAACACTATTGTTATATTTTAACATTTTTATAACAAAATGCACGTTGATATAAAAAAGTGCAAAATGAACTAATGTTACCAATTGACACACCATTTAGAGTTCAAAGTTTAAACATTTTTCAAATATAATTTTGTTAGAAACTTTCTAAATTGTTATATACAGATTTATAGATAATTTGATAAGCTTTCTAACAATATATAATACTATTAGCATATTTCAAATATTTGTAATAAAATAAATGAGGATATAAAAAAAACTCCTGTGGATAAAACTGCTGTTGTAGAATGTTATAAAATGGGAATCGAATTAGTATTTTTTTTTTTTTTTAGAATACTTTATGGTAGTAAAAGATGCCCTAGCCACTCACAGTGATAAATGTGTGGAGGCTGTCAAAAATGGAACGAAACAATTGGAGATTTTAATGAAACACATGATAGGAATGAGATCTTTGGACGAAAAATTCAGGTACAAATATAAACCTCAACATAAAATAATTTAAGAAGTCAATATATAGATAATAGATTAAATATATTAATATAAAATTATGAAAGGACTCTACTGACAAGCAAATTGAATTTAAAATTAAAACAAAAAGGCATAATAAATTCATATAAAATTCTTTTGTCAGTAAGGTTGGGTTCATAAAAAACTCTCTCATTAGTGAGGTTAATGATTTATATTTATTTATATATACTAAAATATTTCATTAATTATTAGTATATTAATATTATTAATTTAATTAGCTTTCTAATGATACATGATAATAGTAATATATTTAATCAAATTATAAGAAAATAAATAAAAACTCAAATGAAAGTGATGAAACTAAAACAATATCGACGCCTTAGGAAGATTAGTAATTGCAAAGTTTAATGATTTTTTTTTATATAATTTTGTTCCAACAGTTACAAATTGTTATATACAGATTTATAGATAATTTTATTAAGTTTTAAATGATATATTACAATATATAAGAATAAACACGAATTTGAACAGAATTATGCTAAATATAAATAATGTAACCAATGACTAGATACTAAACATTAAACTTTGCAAACTTTTCTTTTTAAATTTTGTCTAAAAAGTTGTTAAACGTTATATACAGCTTTGTAGACAATTTTATTAGCTTTTCAACAATATATAATATTATCATTATATTTTATCTTTTGTTTAATAAAATTTTGTTAGAAACGTTATGAATCGTTATATACAGATTTATAGATAATTCCATTAGTATTATAGTGACATATAATAAAATATACATGTTTAAACAAATTATTTAACAAATTGGTCAAAATAAAGAAAAATTTAACCAGAAACTTGACATGTTAGTTCACAAAAGAGACAGTATTAAAAATTAAAATTTAGACAATTTTTTAAATAATATTTTGTTCCAAAGGTTTTATACTATTATATACAGATTTATAGATAGTTTTGTTAGCTTTATAATGATATATAATAAAAATACACGTTTAAACAAATTATTTAAAAAACTATACAAATATGTAACCAAAAAACGTGACATTAGTTTTTGATTGATAACTCAGGACCCAGTATTCAATTTCATTATTTTTTTTAAATATAATTTTGTTCCAAACGATTTAAATTGTTATATGCAGATCTACAGACAATTTTATTAGCTTTCTAATGATATATAATAAAATATACACGTTTAAACAAATTATTTAAAAAACTAATAAAACTATACAAATATGTAACCAGAAAACGTGACATTGGTTTTCGATAGATCCAAATGACTTGGTATTAATTAATAATTATTTCATTAATTATTATTATATTAATATTATTCATTTTTTTATTTTTTCTTAGTAATTTATATTAATATTGTTCAATTAAGTAATATATTTATATATAAATTCTCTCGTCAGTAAGGTTGGGTTCATATAAAACTATCTTGTCAGTAAGGTTGGGTTCATATAAAACTCTCATCAGGTTAATAATTTAAAAAACTGAATGATTTAAATTTATTTAAATACAATAAAATATTTCATTAATTGTTATTATATTAATATTATTCATTATTATTTTTTTTTTCTAGTAATTTATATTAATATTGTTCAAATAAGTGATATATTTATATATAAATTCCATCGTCAGTAAGGTTTGGGTTCATATAAAACTCTCTCGTTAGTAGGTTAGGATCATAAAGTTAAAATAATTGAAATAATGTTAAAAATAGTTTGAAATAGTATTAAATACTAAAGATTGATTATTTATGATTTATATTTTAGGCTGTGTGACCCCATAGAAAGAAATGTAGACAATGCTTTAGACAATAGCAATATATTTGAAACTTTAGCAGGAAATTTGCTGGTATCGTTCAGTATAACAAAGATAATAGGAGTAAAGATGGTACTTCTAATATAAATAACTATTGATACGGTAAGATAATTATATAATTAGTTATTTGTTTAATAAATAAATCTTATTAGTTTAAATAAACAAATAGTTATTTGTTGAATAAATAAACTAACTGAAATATATTTCTTTAATAACGGTTATAATTATAAAGCAGATATATATATATTATATATATATAATTATATATAATATATAATGTTGGAATTAATTATTTAATTAATTAATTTAATTAAATATAATTGAAGTTTTCAATCCAGATTAGTATTATTATTATTATTAATATTGCATCTTCAAGAGATTGCTCTCACTTTAGCAATTGAAATAAGATTTCTTTCAAGATTATTCTTGATTGAAATAAGATAAATAGAAGTTAAAAAAAACTATTCAATTTTTTAACTATATATATTACAATTACTTTTATGTACTTACTTTTTTTAGTATTATGTTAAGTATTAGCATATTACTTTATTAAGTATACATCTTATATTTTCAAAACAACATGTTACACAAAAACATTTAAACAACTTTTAACTTTCTTCTCTTATTTTGTAACTATCAAATTCATTTTTTTTATATATAATGATTATTCTTTTTTAGCTTTGTGATATTATGGTCAATGAAGCTATTGGAACACCTTTGGATCGTCTTGCAGAAGTTAATTCTTTGATGTTAAATGCTACTGAAGAAAAATGTTTGGATTACAAATATGATAATATGATTAATAAGTTGAGGAATACATCTTGGGACAGTGAAATGGCTGAAGGAGGTAGAAATATATATATATATATAATATATATATATATATATATATATATGTGATATAATTAATATAATTGTAATAAGATTTCAAATTTAACGAAAATAATTCACAAAGAGAGTCGCCATCTCTCCAAATTTTAGTGTACTTTTTCAAGTTATGTTACAAACCCTATTTAAAGTTGCTAATAATTGATAAAAGTATTTGTTTTAATTTTACTCTAATTTATATCAAGACTAGTAATAATTAATATTATTACCAGTCTTACTAGTTACTTATTATTAACTTTTATGAACTATTGAATATAGAAGAATATTAATAATTCATATTACTATATTGTATTAGACATTTTTTGGGTTATTGTTCTATTCAAAACAATGTTCTATTTTTAATTTATTATGCAAACTTTACTTTTTTTTTGCAAAACCTTTATTTTTTAGGTATTCATAAGGCATATCTTATAATATTTATAGCTTTGTTTGCATTTTCAATCTAGTAATCATGTTACAAATTACTTAACTTCATTATTATTATTTTTATTTTTAGTAGAGTCCATTTAAATTTATATCTATTTTGTTTGTTAGTAGAATCCCTTTTTTAAATTCTATTTTGCTCGTCAGTATAGTTCTTTTTCTCTCTAAAAATGTTAGAATTTGCTTTAATTTTTTTTTCAAAATTTTAAGAATTTTTTCAGTTTCTTCTGAAAAATGACGGAATTTTCTTGTTAGTAAAATTCTTATTTTTTCCCAAAAAGTTCTTTTTCAAAAATGTCCGAATTTGTTTGTCAGTAGAGTTTTTTTTTCTAAAAACGTTATAATTGCTAAAAATCTCAGAATTCGTTCGTCAGTAGATTTTTTTCTCTCTAAAAATGTCAGAATTTGTTTCAAAATCAATAGTTTATTTTATAAAAATAACAGAATTTGTTATTCAGTAGATTTTTCAAAAATGTTAAAAATTGGTCGTCAGTAGAGTTTTTTTTCTGGGAAAAATATCAGAATTTGCTCGTCAGTAGAGTTCTTTTTTCTAAAAATGTCAAAATTGTTTGAAAATCAATAGTTTTTTTTTCTCTAAAAATGTCAGAATTTGCTCGTCAGTAGAGTTCTCTTTTTTAAAAAAAAATCAGAATTTGCTTGTCAGTAGAGTTATTTTTTCCTAAAAATGACAAACTTTGCTCGTCAGTAGAGTTCTTTTTATTTTAAAAAATGACGAAATTTGCGCGTCAGTAGAGTTCTTTTTTTCTAAAAATGTCAAAATTGTTTGAAAATCAATAGTTTTTTTTTCTCTAAAATGACAAACTTTGCTTGTCAGTAGAGTTCTTTTTTCTTTAAAAATGTCGGAATTTGCTCGTCAGTAGAGTTCTTTTTATTTTTAAAAATGTCAGAATTTGCTCGTCAGTAGAGTTCTTCATTTTTCTTCTCAAAAATCACATAACTTGCTCGTCAGTCGAGTTCTTTTTTATTTGGAAAAAGGTCAGAATTTGTTTGTCAGTAGAGTTCTAAAAAATGTCAGGATTCTAAATATGTTCTTTTTTTAAACTAATATTAATAATATATACATTTATGCTAAATATAAATTATATAATGATTCTAGTTTTTATAAAACAATGTTAATTTTGTTTGTTTTACGTTTTGACTATAATAATATGTATAAAATCATTTATTATTTATATATAAACTTAATATTATATTTATATTTATATATATTTATATATATATTAGGTTGTCAAATATCTCCCTACCGCCTTTTTGTATTATAAACTAATATAATACAAAAGCAAAAAAGCGGAAGGGAGATATTTGACAACCTAATATAATATATATATATATATATATATATATATATATATATAAACGTGCAGATTTTTTTTTATTATGATGACACACATACAGCGTCGAAACGTACATAATAAATATTTTAATTATTATATTAAGATTAATAATCAATATTATATTTATAGATGTATATTTAATGATGTTTTATTATATTTTATTATTAGTATTTAAGGATATTTTATCATATTTTATTATTAGGTCGACAATGGATGTACCAAACTTGCACAGAATTCGGTTTTTATCAAACAAGTTCACAAAGCGATGAAGATAATATATTTGGAAAACATTTTCCTGTCGACTTTTTTATTCAACAGTGCAAAGATATTTTTGGATCGAGGTAAATATCATTTTTGATACCAAATTATCAAAATATAAATATAAATATAATATAAATACCAAATACCAAAACTATAAATTTATATTCAATATTTATTATAATATATCTCTTGAAGTACAATAGATTTATGTTGCGAAAATGAAACATACAAGTTACAATAATTATTATTCAGTATATAATTTTGTTAGAAACTTTATAAATTGTTATACACAGATTTATAGGTAAGTTTATTAGGTTTTTAACAATATATAATATTATTGTTATATTTTAAATATTTATGATAAAAGAAACGTTTATATAAAAAATTGCAACCAGTAAAACGTCATTTTGATTTCAAAGTTTAAACATTTTTTTCAACATAATTTTGTTCCAAGATTAATACATTGTTATATACAGATTTATAGATAATCATTAAGCTTTCTAATGATATAAAATAATATATATTAATTATAACAAATATCTGAACTATAAATAAAAATATAAAAGTGTCTTCAAAATTCATTATAAATATTATTACATTTATATTTATTTTTTTACTTTAGATACTCAATGGACAATTTAGAGAAAAGCAGTGGAGCGCACAAATATAATATACGGAGCCCTAAATATTCCTACAACAGAATTGTATTCGTGCATGGTTCCATCGATCCTTGGCATGCACTCGGAATCACAAAGTCGATGAGGAAGGAAAGTCCTGCTGTTTATATCAAAGGTAATATTTACACATACATATATATATATATATATATAATATTTCTTTTATCTTAGGTACTGCACATTGTGCAAATATGTATCCAGCAAGGGATTCCGATTTGCCTCAATTGAATCGAGCGAGACAGTTTGTAGGGCAGTTGATCAAAAGTGGTTAAAAGATGATTCATAGTTTAGATTTGTTGTTTTTTAAAAGTAGTTTTAATAGATGTGATGTGTAACAAGTGCAATTGTTATGAAGAACAAGGAGGAAATATACTCAATATTTTTAGACATGTGAGTTTTTTTTAATATATTATATATAAGATATATATATATATATATAAATTGGATTTTTTGATCGATATTGAAACTTACGCATTTATGAAATGTTTATTTGCAGCCAAATAGACAATATTAAAAAGTAAT
>NW_020538040.1:5541617-5655733 GCF_003426905.1 Ctenocephalides felis
CAATATTTGCACCCACGATTTGTACATTAGAACATTGTGATAAACGCTATGATTATTTTAAATTAATATAAGTATAGTTTGAAAATTTGAATGTTGACAGTTTCGACGCCATTTTGAGTACGATGAAGTTGCACCCAATTTAACTGCATTTAACGAAAAGACGATTTTTAATATCATAAATATCAATTTAATATCTAAAGGAACTGTTTATTAGCAAGATCAGTCGAAGCGTTTCTTTTCAAAGACATTCATACATTAGAACATTATTATACACGCAAACTTTTAATTTAAAATAGGTGTTATTTTTTAAATTTGAATGTTAACGGTTTCGACGCCATTTTGAGTACAATGCATTTGCAACCAATTTAACTGCATTTAACCAAACGACGCTTTTTAAGATTAAAATTTAAAATTGATTGCCCAAAAAGACTGTTAATTATCAAGATCAGTCGAAACGTTTCTTTTTTGAATATATTTATACATTAGAGTATTATAATAAAAGCAAACTGGTAAAATAATATTAGTATCAATATTCAAATTTGAATGCTAACGGCTTCGGCGCCATTTTGGGTAAAATGCACCCGCACACAATTTAACTGCATTTAACAAAAAGAAGCTTTTTAATATTAAAAATAATTAGGTATTTCCTAAAAAAATTGTTTATTATCAAAATATATTAAATATGAGTTTTAGAAATTTGAATACATTACAATATTTTAACAAACGCGAACTGTTAAGAATAAAGAGAATGAAAAAGTGACTCTACCGACCATCAAAAAAAAATGAAAAGAAAAGGAACTCTATACTGACGAGCAAAATAGGAGTAAAAAAAAGAAAATCAATCCTAAAGGAACTCTACTGATGATTAGTAAAAAATAAAAAAAGTGGACTCTACTGACTAGCGAAATAGAGGAAATTGTTTAGAAAGGAATTCTACTGGTAAGCAAATAAAAGAAAAGATTAAAGAAAGAGACTCTACTGACGAGCAAAGTGAAAGAAATGAAGAGAAAAAAAGACTCTACTGATGAACAAAATAACAGATATGATAAAAATGGACTCTAATGACGAGCAAAGAGAAAAAATGAAGAGGAAAAATGACTCTACTGATGAGCAAAATAACACATACGATAAAAAAGGACTCTACTGACGAGCAAAGGAAAAAAATGAAGAGGAAAAAAAACTCTACTGATGAGCAAAATAACAGATATGATAAAATGGGACTCTACTGACGAGCAAAGGAAAAAAATGAAGAGGAAAAATGACTCTATTGATGAGCAAAATAACAGATACGATAAAAAGAGACTCTACTGACAAGCAATGGGAAAAAATGAAGAGGAAAAACGACTCTACTGATGAGCAAAATAATAGATATGATAAAAAGGGGACTCTACTGACGAGCAAAGGGAAAAAATGAAGAGGAAAAATGACTATTAATGAGCAAAATAACAGATACGATAAAAAGGGACTCTACTGACGAGCAAATGAAGTACAATGAAATTGCGTCTGTTTTAATTACATTTAACAAAAAAGAACGTTTTAATATTAAGAACAAATACTTTAGTTCCCAAAGAAACTATTTATTATCAAGAACAGTCAAAGCGTTTCTTTTTACTGATATTTATACATCAGAACATTGTGATAAACGTAAAATTTTAATTTAATATAATTGTTGTTTTGGAAATTTAAATGTTAACGGTTTCGGCGCCATCTTGGGTACAATGTACACGCACACAATTTAACTGTATTTAACACAAAACGACGTTTTAATAAAAATTACCGATTTTCAGAAGCACTTTATACCATCAAAAACCCATCGTACATAATTATGTTATTAGACAATATTATAAACAATTTTATAAACAACAATTTTACCATATACATTTTTTGCAAACGTAAACCTATTTTACGTGCTACAGCCCAAAAACCAAAAAAGGAACAGTACTAACACCTAAAACTAACTCAGTCTTTCATTTAATTAATTTTTTCTTCATAAAACACCTTTCATATCATCTTCTATCTTTAAATTACAATTTCTTCTATCTTCTATCTTCATTTACAATTTCTTCATTTCTTCAGCGAAAGAAGAAAGTAAAACCGAAGACGTTACATCTTCTTTCTCGTAAGAAATTAAATCTTCTTCTCAGAGAGAGACGACGATATGGCGATTGTGTGCGTGCGACAGTGACGGAGATAGTGATCACATTGTCACGTAATAGTGATAGCAAAAGTCTTCCTTCCGACATCTTGATGAGATAAAACAGAGGCGGATTGGGTGCTGCTTTTTTAGTTTTTGGGCTGTAGTTTGTAGGATAGTTGATTTAGTTGAGTAGTGTTTTAGGCAAAATTGTTGTTTATGAAATTGTTAATAATTTTGTCTAATAAGGTAAATGTGTACGACGATGATTAGATGCAATAAAGTGTGTTTAAAAATTACATAAATATTGTTAAGTGAGTACTGTTTATGTTTTAGTTTGAGCTGTAACTCGTAAAAACTCCCTTTGCTCGTTAGTAGAGTCTTTTTTCCATCTCTTTTTTTTTTGTTTGCCAGTGGAGTCCTTTTTCTTATCAGTCAGTAGAGTTTCTTTCATTAATCTTTTCTTTTATTATGCTCGTTAGTAGAGTTTATTTATTCTCTTATTGTAGTTTGCTCGTCAGTAGAGTTTCTTTCTGAAACTTTGTCTTCATTTTGCTCGTCAGTAGAGTCTTCTTGCTTTTAATTTTTGTCTTTGCTCGTCAGTAGAGTTCTTGTCTTTTTTTTTTCACTAGTCTGTAGAGTCCCTTTATTTAACTTTTCTTTTATTTTGGCAGTGGAGTTTTTTTCTTTAACTTTTTCTTTTATTTTGCTCGTCAGTAGAGTCCTTTAATTTAAGATTTTCTTTTCTTATTAGTCAAATTTTTTCAGAAGAATTATTTTTATCCAATTTTTTTCAATTTGTTCGTCAGTAGAGTTCCTTTCTATTTCATTTCTTTTATTTTTTCCATTCATTTTATTTTGCTCGTCAGTATAGTTCCTCTCTTTTTCCATCTCTTTTACTTTGCTCATCAGTAGAGTTTCTTTTTTAAATTCTCTGTTACTTTGCTCTCCAATAGATTTTCTTTCGGAACCTTTTCCTTTATTTTGCTCGTGAGTATAGTCCTTTTTCTTCTCATTTTTTTTCTTTGCTCGTCAGTAGAGTTTTCGTTTTTTAATTTTCTTTGTGAAGAGTCCCTTCTTTACCCTTTTTTTATTTTACTCGCCAAGAGTTTATTTCTTTGCTTGTCAGTAGAAACCCTTTTCTTAACTTTGTCTTTTATTTTGCTCGTCTGTAGAATCTACGTTTTCCCTATTGTAGTTTGCTTGTCAGTAGAGTCCCTCTATTTTACATTTTACTCTTTGCTAGTCAGTAGAGTCCTTTCTCTTTAATTTTTTTTTGTTTATCAGTAGAGTTTCTTTTTAAATTGCTCTTCTTTTCTTGTCAGTAGAGTCCCTTTTTTATTCTTCTTTTGCATTGCTCGTCACTAGAATCCCTTTTTTTATCTTTTTCTTTTATTTTTGCTGTTCAATAGAGTTCCTTTATTTTTGTTTCTTTGCTCGTCAGTAGAGTCTTTTTCAACTTTTTCTTTTATTTTGCTCGTCAGTAGAGTCCCGTTTTATTTCTTTTATTTTGCTCGTCAGTATAGTTCCTTTATTTTGCACGTCAGTACAGTCCTTTTTTCAGTTCTTTTTCTTTGCTCGTCAGTAGAGTTTTTGCATTTTTTCATTTCATTTATTTAACTCGCCAGTAAAGTCCGTTTCATTAACTTTTTCTTTTATTTCACTGGTCAATAAAGTTTCTTCCTTTGCTCGTCAGTAGAGTCCCTTTCTTTAATTCTCTTTTTATTTTGCTCGTCAGTAGAGTTCTTGTATTTTTTCATTTCTTTTATTTCACTCGTCAGTAGATTTTCCTTTTTCTGCGTCAGTAGAATACCTTTTTTAAACTTTTTCTTTTATTTGCTCGTTAGTAGAATCACTTTCTTTAATTTTTTTTGCTTTCATTTTGCTCGTGAGTAGAGTCCTTTTTGTTTTCATTAGAGTACTTTTGTCTCTTTATTTACTTCGCTCGCCAGTAGAGTTCCTTTTCATTAACTGTTTCTTTAATTTCAATCGTCAGTAGAGTTCCTTTCTTTAACCATTTCTTTTATTTCGCTCGTCAGTAAAGCCCCTTTTTTTAATTTTTTCTTCCAGTTTGCTCGTCAGTAGAGTCCCTTTACTATATATATAGTATTTACTAGTCCCTTACTATAGGAACTTATAGAGTCCCTTTATTATATATATATATATATATATATATATATATATATATATATATATATATATCTTAAATGATGAATTTTATTCGACCTTTTTTAAAGTTTCTTATGCTCATCGCGATTAAATTTAGTTTATTTGTACGTCAGTAAAGTTATTTTTTTATCGATTTGTTACTCGAGTTTATTATTTTTTATAATATTTGGCGAATATTTTATTTTTGTACTATAATTTGATGGTCAATAAAGTTAATTCAGTCAGTAGAGAGGCTCTAGTAATAAGCAATCAAAAAGAAAAGAAGCAGCAACTATAGAATCAATATGAAAAACAAGATAAAAAGTAAGGATATAAGTATATTATAATTCTTATATATCATTAGAAAGCTAATAAAATTAACTATAAATCTGTATATAACAATATAAAACTCTTCGAACAAAATTGTACAGAAAAAAATGGTTAAACTTTGATAGGCAAATCTTACTTATAAGTGTTTACTATGTAACAACTAAATTATTCTTCTTTTCAAGAACTCTTATTGTAAAAACGGCGGGATCAAAGTTGTATTTGTAACATTGGACACAAATAATTTTGTTTTGTTTCGTCGCTTGTAACTTCTAAACTATTCGTCTAATATAAATGGTGTCTTCGGCAAATTTATATAGAATTAAATACTCTAGAATATTGTCTAACATCATAATGCTCTACAGCAGCTGGGTATACTCTAAAATGCAATTAAAACTTATAACTGGTGCACAATTTTGCTCTCGCCATTATTGTAAAGAACTGTTATAGTAAAAACGGCGGAAGCAAAGTTGTACTTTTAACATTGGACACAAATAATTTTGGTTTTGTTTCGATGCTTGTAACTTCCAAACCATTCGATTGATATGAATGATGTATTCGGCAAATTTGTGTAGAATTAAATTATAAACAATATTGTCAAATATCACAAGCCCCTACAGCAACTCTGTGTACTTAAAAATCGCAATTGAAACCTAATAAATCCGTTTCTACCGTGGTATCCCACTTCTGCTCGTTAAACCACCGCAACCTGTATCTATCTTTATAGAGTAATCTTCACGGCCGGTTAAATCTTAAAAAATAAAAAAAAACACTATATATTGTGTTCAAATGAAGTTCTTCTCGGAATTAAAATACAATACGATCGGAAAATGGGCCAACAATGATGATGCCACTGTAGTAACATTAACTACATATATAATTTACATTTATCCGTTTATTGTCGATTGCATCGGATCGAAGTTATTGAAGCGATCGGAACAGATACATATATTATTTATTTACATCTCCATCTAGTCCATGTTGCAAGCCAAATGGCTTGTGATTGGTTGGTTTGATATTTTGAAGGGTTTTAATTGGTGCGAAGTGGTGTCATTTTTGATAATTATAAGTGTAAAATTAATCGAAATGAAATGATGTGTTTAAGAAAGGATGAAGGATAGAAAGGAAATAAGGGAAAGAAAGAAACTGTACTGACGAGCATAATAAAAAAAAAGGTTGAATAAAGGGACTATACTGATGAGCAAAGAAAAAATGAAAAGAAAAGGGACTCTACTGACGAACAAAGAAAAAATGGAAAACAGATTCTACTGAAGAGTAAAATTAATTAGAAAAAAAAGACTCTACTGACGAGCAAACTAATTAAAACGAGTAAAAAAAAACTCTACTGACGAGCAAAATTGATTAGAAAGGAAAAGGGACTCTACTGACAAGTTAAATAAAAATTAAGAAGAGCTCTACTGACGAGGAGTAAAGCAAAAATATATAAAAAGGAACTCTACTGACGAGGAAATACAATAAGAAAATAAAAGAACTTTACTGACGAGTAAAATTTATTAGAAAAGAAAAGGGACTCTTACTGACGAGTAAAATAAAAAAAAAAGTTAAAGAAAGAGACTCTGCGGACGAGTAAAATAAAGGAAATGGAACAGAAAGGACTCTACTGACAAGCAAAGAAAAAAAATGAAAAAAGAGATTCTACTGACGAGCAAAGAAAGAACTGAAAAGGGACTTTGCTGATGAGCACAGAAAAAAATACAAATGAAACTGATTCTACTGACGAGCAAAATTAATTAAAAAGGAAATGGGACTCTACTGACGAACGAAATACTAGAAAAAAGGAAAATTTACTAAAGTAAAAGAAAAAGCAAAAGAAACACTAGTGACGAGTAAAATCAATTAAAACAGAAAAAGGACTCTACTGACGAGCAAAGTAAAAATAAAGAGGAATTCTACTGACGAGTAAAATTAATTAGAAAAGAAAAAAAATTCTTATGAGTGAAAAAAAGTAAAAAAACAAAACGAACATTACTGACGAACAAGGAATAGAAAAAAAGGGTCTCTACTGACAAGCAAACTAATTAAAACAAGGTCTAAAGAAACTCTACTGACGAGCAATGTAAAAATAAAATAAAAAAACTCTACTGACAAATAAAATTAATTAGAAATTAAAAAGGACTCTACTGATGAGCAAAATAAAACAAATTAACTAGTGGTGCATGGCATAGTGCCTTAAAGCAAATTGCTGAAACTTCCCATACCAAAAACTGAATTATTAAAAAAAAAATTAGAAAAAATTAGATTTTAAAAATTTTGAAATCCTTAAGAAAATTTCACTTTTTTGATTAATTTGTTTTTTTTTTAATATTTTATTTTTTTTTGTATTTTGATTTTTTTGAAAATTTTGAACAATATTTTTAAGCAATTAATAGCAATTAATTTTAAGCATTTATAATTAATATTTAATTTTAAGCATTTAGTTTTCGATATGGGAAGTTCCAGCAATTTGCCTTAAGACACGATGCCCTACACCCCACTAGTTTATAAATGCATTTGTGAGTTTGAACTGCCTAGTATTGTTCATAGTGTTACCTTATAAAACCAAATAACCGAGAATACCCATTACACTCATTAGAACATTTTAAACAAAATAAGTGTGACTTAATAACAAGATAAGAAAACAAAAAACATCTCATCTTACACATATTACATATTACCTATGTACCATGTTATTCTACTCAACTATCACTTTCACCCATGACCCGTTCTATAGTTTTTTTCCTAGAGAGTGCTCCGGATAATGTCCGTTAATTAGAGCACCACTACTATGTACTACAAATGATGATATGCAAATGAGAGTCTTAGTAAGATGATGATGAGAGGGCCCCCTTACAATCATTACCCGACATGTTATATAATAACAGATATAGACATACTATGTTCTGTTCTATTTTGTTCTCGATTTCATAATGTACCACGAATTAGATACGGAGATTCGATTATATGCGAGACCTATGATGAGAGGCGGCGGGTTGCGAAAATTATTGCAAAAAGGAAGGGACTAGGGAGAGGAGATACATGTGCGGCGAATTTGTTAAGGACAAAGATAAGGATTTATGTGTTAGCTTATGATGAGATAAAAAAGCTCCTACCCGTTTTTTATATTAACCCTTTCCATTCGGTTCAAAAAATAACTAAGTGGTGTATGGCATCGCGCCTTAAAGCAAATTGCTGGAACTTACCGTACCGTAATAAAATATTCGAGAAATTTTAAACGTTTTCAAATATATTATTACAAATACTCTGTAACTTTCATTATTTTTGCAATCTTGTTTGTTATATCTAAGCAAATCAAATGTAAATCATAAATAAATCAAATTATCTCCAGAACCTTAACAATCGTCATTTCTCTCTGTTTCTTTTTCTTTTACAGCTTAGAGAAAGGACTGACTAGCAAGCACGAAATGAAAAGAAAAAAAGGACTCTACTGACGAGCAAACTAAATTTTTCGGACATCGACAATATGAAAGAACTTTACTGACGAGCAAACTAAACAAAAAATTAAAAAAACAACTCACCAAAATCAATATCAAAAATAAACTCTACAAACAAACTACTTGATTTCATCGTTATGAACAAAAGAGACTCTACTAACGAGCAAAATTAAAATATGACAAAAAAATTCTACTCACAAGACAAATAAATTCCATGTTTAAGGGACAAATGGATTCTACTGACGACCAAAATACAAGAAAGAAATGAAGAGACTCCACTGATGAACCAAAGTAAAATAATATCAAAATGTTAGTCAAATAAATTAAATTTAGTCTAGACAAACAAAAGAAACTCTATAATGACGAGACAAATAGAAACAAAAAAAAAACTTTACTGACATAGTTTCAAGAGTAAGTTTCAAAAAGAATTCTACTGACCAACAAACTGAAAATAATTTTTAGTATCGAATAAAACTAAAACAATATGGAAAAGAAACTCATCTGATGGACAAATCAATCCGTAAAGTCCGTAGCAATGAACTAAAGGGACTCTACTGACGAGCAAATTAAAAAAAAAACTGAAACAAAATTGAAAGTAATTCAACTTACGAGCAATTAGATTTCATTGTGACTTATAAAAAGGACTTTACTGACGAGCAAAATAAAGAGTCTAATAAATATTACGTAATACATACTTTACAATTAATATGGAACAGATTAATATATATACATATATATATATATATATATATATATATACGAGGTGTGTTCAAAAAGTACCCGGAATTACTAATAATTAAATTTCGCGGGTCTGGAGTGTCTGATTGTCAATTTTTTTTTTATTGTGTTGGTATACATGCCCCTAAAGTATGATGAAATTTTCAGCTATATTCACTGTTTACTTTGTCTGTGGTAGTCGCTAAGGTTCGACGTGTTTTTCTGAGCTCGGCGATTTTTACAATGGAAGAATTGAAAAAGTCAAAGAATTTGTATTAAATTTTGCGTAAAAAATGAAATAAAAGTGTTGCAAAGTGCAAAAATTCACCAGATATGGCTCCGTGTGACTTTTTCCTATTCCCAAAGTTGAAGAGACCCATGAAAGGACGGCGGTTTTCCTCGATTGAAGAAATAAAGGCCGAATCGCCGAGAGTGCTCAAGGACATATCAAAAAGTGAATATCAAGGGTGCTTCGAAAATTGGAAAAAACGCTGGCATAAGTGTATTATATCTGGGGGGGACTACTTTGAAGGGGACATTAATGTAGACGAATAAATAAATATTTTTTTGAAAAAACGAAAATTCCGGGTACTTTTTGAACAGACCTCGTATATATATATACAAATATATAAATATCTTGAGGCAAACATTATAAATCTAGTTCAAGTTCAATTGTTAAAATTTTGCACAATAAAACACCGATTTTATGAATTTACCCGTAAGGCCAGTGCCGGCTTTAGGGTAGGGCGAGGTGGGCGACCGCCCTGGGCGCCGGCAAAAAGGGGCGCTGCAGGCGCCCCCCGGCTGATGCTCATAGTTCGAGGTCTGCTTAGTCGTCATTGTCCTTTTAACGTTTTGGTAAAAAAAAGCTAGCGTTATTGTAGCGAAGCGTAACAAACTCAGCTCATTTGCATGGGATAGCGAACTTGGCCACTTGGCCAGTCACTCGAAATGGCAAAATTATTGATCACATAATTACTAGTGGCCCAGTGCAAACTCGCATTGATAATTATCCGAAGAATAATGCAGGCCGACATTTCTCTAATTCTCATTTCACAAAAATTCTTACAAACAATGAAACAATTCAGCGCCGTTGGTTAATTTACTCCGTTTCTAAGGATCGAGTTTATTGTTTTTGTTGTAGACTATTTGATAGTAGCTCAACGTCGAACTTAGTATCTCAAGGGTATAACAACTGGAAATACTTGTCTGAAATATTAAAAAATCATGAAAATAGCACTTTTCATAAGAAGTTTTACTTTTTCATGGATTGAAGCTGAACTACGATTAAAAATAGAAAAAACGATGGAATAATGTTTTGTCTAGATTGATGCATATCACACTTTATTTAGCCGAAAACAATATGGCGTTCAGAGGTACTTCTGACAAACTATATACGCCAAATAACGGAAAGTTCTTAGGCTTTGTACAAATACTAGCCAAATTTCATCTAGCCATGCAGGAGCACTTGCGATTAGCTATGAAGGGTGATATTTCACACCACTCAGCTTCTGTTCATCGATGGAAAATTCTAACCGATCACTTGGGACTATATACTATAAAAAAGCACAGTGACACTCGTTGGGAAGCAAGAATAAGTAGTGTTACAGTAGTCCGTTATCAAATTAGTACTATCCATGATGCTTTGATTACTTTGGCTCTTGAAACTCAGAAAACTGATGTTCAAATGTCTCATGAAGCTACTACTCTAGCCGAACAACTAAAAGATTTCAGCTTCATAGTTTCATTGGTTGTTTGGTATGACATACTTCATCAAATAAATGTTGTAAGTAAATCTCCACAGTCAACAGATATGGATCTTGGTAAATGTACACAAATGTTGAAAAAATGCGACACTTTTTTGGAAGACTACAGAAATACGGGCTTTAAAAGCGCTATTTTAACTGCGAAGGAGTTGGCTGAAGAATTAGAAATTGAGCGTCAAGCTGGTGAAATTGCACGCGATGACCCTATAACTTCTCCAGAAAAAAAAATTTGAGGTTGAATTTTTCAACTGTCTTTTGGACAACATTAATTTCAATCAATGAAAGGTTCGAACAGTTAAATGAGTACTCGGAATATTGGTCTTTTTTGTACAATATTAAACAGATTCCAGAAAAACGCGACCTTCTCAAGCTCTGTAGTGATCTCCAATTAAAATTAACTGTAGACTCTAAATCAGACATAGATGGTTGTATGTTATGTGATGAACTTATAAGTCTGGCATCCCACCTGATAAAAATGTGGTTATTCCCATTTTTGTTATAAATTTTATCAACGATTTCAACTTACAAGAACTGTATCCAAATGTATGGATATCATTGCGAATTTTATTAACTATACCTGTAACGGTTGCTAGTGGGGAGCTTTTCAAAGCTGAAGCTAATAAAAACCTATCTTCGATCAGCGATTTGATTGACAAACTTAGCAACTGTGTCAATTGAGAACGAAATTGCTGAAAACATCGACTTCGACAACCTTATAAAAGAGTTTGCTGATAGAAAGGCCAGAAAAGTAAAATTCTATTAGTGGTTCTATTAATGGTTATCTTTTATAATAATTTTTTTTTAATAAACGGTTATTTCATTAGATGTTTTTCTTTTTTCCAAATGGGTTTGAATTGCAGGTGAAGGGCGCCGTAGAAATCTCGCCCAGGGCGCTGGTAGTGTTAAAGCCGGCCCTGCGTAAGGCATATATCAAAATTTATTATCAATTTTTATTGATATATAAAACAGCTTTATTGATATATTGGCCATACAACTTGCCGATAGGCACAAAACTTTTCTTCCACATAACTATTATATTTTGTTTTAAAAAAATATGCAATAGGTCTATGATCTAAGGTTCTAAAGCTGTCCTTAGAACATTGCATGTATGGATTGACCACGAGGATTGTTCAAGGAATTTGTTCTATGATTTGTGTGTACGTCTAAGGCGTGAGGGCGAAGGACGCGATTCGAACATGTAGCATAGACGGAAGGGTAAAAATATTTAATAAATTAATTTATACTGTTTGTTCTATGAAATAAAGTAATTTTTATTATTTTTTTTAAATATTTGTATCAGTTAGTTTTTTTATATAAAATATAAAGAAAAGTATTCTTTTCTACTATCAAGACAAATATTTTGGATAATGTAACAAATTAAAATAAAATAAAATATAGGAAATTTAGCATACAAATTATTTTAAAAAATACCAAAACTACCCACAATGGCTTTAATAGCAATTATATTAGTGAAGAAAAATTATAAATTAAAAGTAAAAAAACAAAAATAATATATACAATTTTTGTTAGTTACTTTAGCAGTTGAAATAGTGCAATGATAAATATTAATTTAAAAAAATAAATATATATATATTAATAAGGAAAGTGTAAACACCTAAAATTAGTAAAGAAAAAAGTGAAAAGATTTTCGCAAAACTAAAACCAATTAACTAAAACAAACACTTTCACACGAACTAATTGAATTAACACTTTAAAATTGTTTATATAAATACTAATCGATTGCATAATAAATTTGTACTTCTAAAATATTATAAATAAAAACAAAAAAAAAAAAATTCAGCTTTAAATATCATTAATAATAAATATTTAAACTGAAACAAAATTTATTTTGTTTTTTATAAATGTTCCCACGAATTCGTAATAAAAATATTTGCAATCGAATTATTTTGTTTATAATTAATAACATTTTTAAATTCATTATTTATTTATATACTTTTGTTTTCATTAAAATAATTTGTGATAACAAAATTTTAATAGTTTAAAAAAAGTTATATATATATATATATATATATATATATATATATATATATATATATATTAACAAAGTCAACATCAAATTCAGAATCATACAAATATATATATATATATATATATATATCTATATATATAAAAGAGGATCGCTTTATGTGCTAACACTTATAACTCACGAACGGCTGAACCGATTTAGATGAAAATTGGCAGGGAGGTAGTTTAGAGCCAGGAGAAGGACTTAGGATACTTTTTATCCCGATTTTCAGTTTAATTGATAGTATATTTATATATATAAAAAAATACTAGCTAGCCCGGCCACGCGTTGCTGTGGCTCAGTAATTGGTGGCAGAGAGGTAGTTTAGAGCCCGTTTTTCATTCTAATTCAGTAGTTTCATATATATATATATATAAGGTGAAGTGAAGTTTAATAATAATGCCGCGACCAAGACTGAAAAAGAGCATTACTTACATTTACATGTACATTTTGTCGAATAACTTATTCCCAGTTATAATTTCCCAGAATTTATCAAAGAATGGTTAGTAATATATGAAGGTACGGGGTTAAAAGTTTCACGACCAAAGTGTCAAAATCCAGTAAAGCTGAAGCATTGTTTAACAACAATATTTGAAAGTGAAGGGAGAAAGATATATAACCAGCTATAACCTTGATTCTTATGACTTTGATATTGGGAGATAAACGGTCATCTTTGAAAATCCATAGTAAAAGTATTTTCTTCTGTTGGTAGCTTTTTAGCATTAGTTAAAAATGTAATTATTTTGTAAAATACCTTTAAAATTAAAATAAGACATTAAACCTGTTTGCCATCTGGCCGTTCCAAGTTACCCCGCCTATAGGGTAAAAAGGTCTAGATAACAAATTTTTGAAAGACAGCAAAAAAAGCACATTTTTAAGATGACGAAGTCTGTAGTTTTACTGAACGTAGTCAGCTAATTGTTCGTTTGAAATGTGTCATTTGTTGTGAAATTGTTTAGAATATACCTTACTTAGCAAAACAACGTTTGCCGGGTCAGCTAGTATATATATATAAATATATATATATATAATAGCTATTAAATCAAACTTTTAAGGTTGAAATTATTTATTAAATTTTAAGTATTTAAGTGAACTTCAAAATTAAAATTAAAATCCGAATTATATTTGATATTCAGAAATTGCAAAAAGTTTAAAATAAGGATAGATAACGAACGTAGAACTAAAATATAGAAAAATTTGAAAATAAAAAACATAGGATATTAAAAAATAAAAAATAACTATATAAATAAACGAAAGTATTGAAAAATAAAAAAACATTAGAATATTAAACAATAAAAAATTAGATAAGCAATTATAGATAAAAAATCAAAATTTTGTATAGAGAAAAGTACAAAAGTACACAGAGTTTTTTTTACTATATATATATATATATATATATATATATATATATATATATATATTACGATGAATCAGAGCTAAGAGTGTTGTGTCATTAAATTTTTATTTGATTTTTAATAGTAAAAGTGATTCTGTGAACTTTGTTCTGAATTTGGTCACTAAACACCAAAGGCGAACGGGTTTATTAAACGAAACTGGTATTTATAATCTTAACATGTATATATATATATATATATATATATTTATTTTATTTAATTTATTTCTTACCAATAAGCCACAACCTCGGCTAATTTTATTTACATATAACTATATAATAATAAAACTAATTGTTACAAAACCGTCTAATATATTTTTTTTTGCATAGATTTATTGCCGACCAAAATAATATAATTTTTAAGACAATATGCGGGGTGTAAATGCATTTAAAGAGATTTTCTCCTAAGAGATCTTTATTTTTTATTTTTTGACATTTTATTTAAGATCGTACGGCAATCTTTGAGTTGAAATTTCATCGCTTAATTCTTTTCAATATTTAAATTTAATATTTAATTTATTTCTAATATTTGTTACAAAAACTGTGCCGGTCCATATTTGAAGGTCATAAGGACACCCTTAGATCTTTCATGTATAGATGGAGCACGAGGATTGGTCAAGGATTTTGTTCGGCAATTGCGAATAAGTCCAAAGCGTAAGGCCGATTGACGCGCTTTGGACGTTTAGGATACAATGATAAAGGAATTATTTATTATATATATATATATATATATATATATATATATATATATATATGTATGTATATATGTATGTATATATAAATGTGTTTTTTTCTTACCTTTATTAATGGTAGTTTCTGCAAAATCCGAAAAGCATTCCAAATTTTCACAAATTTTTGTCAAAGTTCGTAAAAAAATGTTTTTTCTGGGCACTTTAAGAACACTTTAAATGTTCAATATATATATATATATATATATACTCGTATATATATATATATAAATTAGTTTGTTGAAGAATTTAGGATTTTTTTAAATAAATGTGTATTCTAATGAGACTTTATTTATTAAGTTTTTTAAATTATGACATTATATTAATTTATGATTAATACTGATAGCAAAAAGTAATTTGCAAAAATATTGTAAAATCTAAATTATAAGAATAATCTCTAAAATTTGCAAACAAAGTTCTAGAAAATAATTCAACAAATTCAATAATAATTATTAATATTTAGTTAATAACATTTAATAATGCTTGATGAAAATAAAAATCAAATCAAATTTTTAAAAAATCCAGATTCAAATGTTTAGCAATTCTTTGTTAATTATTTAAATATTACAGATTTTTAAAATTTATTTCAATTCAATTCAATCATTTTAAATTTCAATAATAATTATTTATAATTATCAATTAATTTTAAAAAGACAAATAAAATATTTCTAGAAATAAATTTGCAATTTTATAAAATATTGTAAATGATATATAAATCTTTGAGACTTTGAGACGAAACCATTGGTTTAAGCAAATTTTATTTTTAGTTGTTTAAAAAATAATTATTTATGAATATAGTTAAAAAAACTAAAAATATTACAAAAAAAAACATTTGATTAAATAATTGTGTGAACAAAAATATCAAAAAAATGTAATTTCTTTGCAATTTTTTTTTTCTAATAATTCATAAATATATAGTTTTTCAGAAAATAATTTATTTTGTTATAGAATAATAAATAAAAAATCAATTTTAAAAAAATCGAACAAATATGTTTCAAAAATAACTCATAAACAAATTTGATAAATAAAAATTATAAAATAATTTTTTTAAACAGTGTTTTGTGTTTTTTTTAAATAATTATGCGAATTTCTTGAAAAAAAATAAAATTAGATCAAAACATCCCTTTTAAAATTTAAATCTGTATTAAATCCAAAATAAAACAAAAATAAAAATAAATAAATAAACCCGTCTGAAGATAGTCTTCCCAAAAGTAAGTATTAAAGAAATAATAAGACAAATATAAAATTTTAATAAAAACTAAAAATATTCTTTTTAGATTTCTTTTTCAATAAAACCAAAAAACTTGATAAAATTTTAAATAATTTTTAAATTATTAAAATGAATCAATCTGAAGATATCCTTACAAAAATGAGAAAAAAAAACAAAATGAATACTAAAATTAAAAAAAAAAACAGAAACCAAAAAAATAAATTAAATAACTTTAGATCAATTTCTCAAAAAAAAGAGTTTAAAAAAAATAAATAGTAGAATTTTTGAAAATGATTTTGTAAAATTCTATAATGTTGTAAAATTGTAGTTTAATATTGTTTTACAAAATTTAAAAAAAATCCTTCAATATGAATATATTCCAAAAAAAGGAACCAAAATCAATGTTACAAAATACAAGAATACAAATTAGGAGAAAAAAATAATTCAAAATCTTTACCCAAAAAATGTGAATAAAACTTTAAATATTATATCATGAAAACAAAATACACTTCAAGTAAGTCTTAAAAATCGAGAGTAAAACTTCCTTAAAGCAAAATTTCAAAACCGAATACAACCAAATTTTTTTTTAATAAAATTTTAAGCCTTATTAGTCAAAATTCAAATCCTATATATAAATTCTGTTAAACTAATATGAAGGCAGCCTCAAAAACTAACAGAAATCAACCAAAATCATAAAATCCTTTTTTAAAAATTTTGCAAGATAATATTAAGCTAGTCTTAATTTTTTTAAAATCAAGATAGTGACAAAATTTTCATTTTTACCAAAAAATTATATTAAAAACATAAATTTTAAAAAAACTTTAAATATTGTTCAATAAAACTCAACAAACACTAGATAAATCTTGCAATATATCAAAAAACTACTTAGAACCTAAAAATCAATTAATAAAAAACTTTAATAAAATAAAAAAATAGAAAAACTTGGTATAAAACTAAGAACCAAAAATCTCCGATATAAAACTTTGAAACAAAACTAAAATCCTTTACAATCAGACAAAACTTAAAACGGTCCACAAAACCAAAATAAAAAAAAAACTAGAATAATCCTGCAAAATTCAGAAATACAAACTAAAGCTATAAAATTAATACAAAATCATTTTATATTAAACTCAAAAATTAAAAAACTTTAGATAAAACCTAAAATTTTGTCATATTTTAAGTTTCATAAGAACAAAACCAAAAATCTCCTTTACAAAACCAAACTAAAACCCCTTACAATCAGACAAAATTTTAAACACAAACCAATCATAAGATAGACACAAAAAGAAAATCCTAAATCCTTCAAGGAGAAATCAAGAAATAAAATCAATTATTAATATTTAATAACAATATTATTATTAAAAACGCAATTATCCAGTCATCTAACTAAGAAAAATATTAAACTGAAAAAAAAAAGCAAAAATCCTTTCTAAATGAAACTATATTATTTAATAATATAATGTTTAATAATACTGTTTAATAATATTAAATAACAGAAAATTTAATAAAACTAGGACAAAAATTTCCTTATTAAATTTTAATTTTTAAAATTAAATTTTAATTTAAGATTTTAATCAAACAAAACTTGAAACAAACTAAAAAACTGAAATAATTTTACAAAATATAAATAATCAAACTAAAGCTAAAAAAATCATCCTTATTAAAACCAAAAAAACTCAAGAATTAAAAACCTTTAGATAAAACTTCAAATATTCACATATTTTGATAATATTATTATCATAAACACGATTATTCAATTATCAAACTAAAAAAAATAAACTATAGCAAAAAACAAACCTAAACGAAAATCCGTTATAATCATACAAAACTTGACTCGTTTCCTAAAACCAAAATAAAACAAAATAGAATAATCCTTCCAAATATTGAAAATACAAATTTATGCTAAAAATTTAAACCAAAATCATTTTTATCAAAACCAAAAAACTCAAAAATTAAAAAAACTTTCAATATTTTCTTATTTCAAGTTTCATACGAACAAAACTAAAAACCTCCTTTACAAAACAAAATAAAACCTTTACAAAATCCTTTGCAAAGGTAAAACCTTTACAAAATCTGAGAAGATAGTCCCAACCAAATATTGTACAAAATCCTAAATCCTTCAACAACAAATACTAAAATCATTTATTAATAATATGATAAGTAATATTATTATCACAAACACGATTATACAATCATCAAACTAAAGCAAAAACTAGTGGGGTGGGTGGCATCGTGCCTTAAGGCAAATTGCTGGAACTTCCCGTACCGTAACGAAATGTTCGAGGAATACTGAATGTTTTCAAATAGATTATTATAAATATTGTAACATTGTCTAATATTTATAAGAATTATATAAACTGAATAGCAAAGTTGAAATTATTTGTTTCAACAAAAAACTAAAAAAAAAAAAAAAAAAAAAAAAAAAAAAGAACAAAAATTTTTTTTTCCAAAATCAATTATTTTGTTAAGACAAGCAGAAAGTTTTTTGAATCATTCAAATCGGACGCTTAGTTCTCTCAAAAACTGCCATTTTTTACATATTTAGCTCCGTATCTTCGAAATGGCTGGGCCTGCCTTTGCCAAAAACTAATAAACACTTCTCCCAATCATTACTAATTGAATGTTTTTTAGATCATTCAAATCGGATACTCCGTTCTCTCAAAAATTCGATTTCTATTTTCCGCACTCTTTGCTCCGTATCTCCGAAACGGCTGGACCTGCCTTTGCCAAAAACTAATCAGCTCTTTTCCCTATCAATAGGAATCGAATGTGTTTTGAACCATTCAAATCGGTTGATCCGTGCGCCCTAAAACGTGACTGGAAATTTGTATCCACACATACATACACACACACCACACACACACACACACACACACACCACACACACATCCATTTTTTCTGAGGTATGCCAAAACGTTCAGAAACCTTCAAAACGTCGAGAAATGTAAAAATTTTCAATTCCGATTTTCGGCCCATTACAATAACTTACCCTACGGGAAGTTAATAAACAAAAATCCTATATAAAACCAAAAATCTCCTTATAAAGCTTTCAAACAAAACTGAAATCCCTTACTATCAATCAAAGTGTTCTGCAAAACCAAAATGAAAAAAAAAAACAGAATAATCCTACAAAATACAAAAATTCAAATAGAAGTTAAAAAAAACAAAAATCCTTTCTTAATAAAACTACATGAATCTAGAATAGAAAATTTAGTAAAACTAGAACAAAAATTTCCTTAATAAACCTTCAAACAAACCTAAAATCCGTTTTAATCAGACAAAACTTGTAACAAAAAGAAAACTAGAATAATGCTACAAAATACAAAATTTCAAACTAAAGTTAAAAATACCTTAACCAAAAAACTCAAAAATTAAAGAAACTCTAGATAAAACTTAAAATATTCTCATATTCCAACTTTCATAAGAACAAAACCAAAAATCTCCTTTACAAAATCCTTTACAATCAGACAAAACTTCTAGCACAAACCAACCCGAAGATAGTCCCAACAAAATATAAAAAATCCTAAATCCTTCTTCAACCAAAGACCAAAAATCAATTATTCAATTATTATTATTATTATTATTATCACAATTAATATTAATATCAAATCAATCACCACAAAATCAAAATAAAATAGCACTAGTGTTGTGTTTCTTTCCGGAGACTCGCGAAGCGACTGACTTAAGAAACTGGATGCGAGCGAGGGACTCTTCTTCGACAAGAGCAGCAGAAGAATCTCCCACCGACGACGACCAAGACGCCGGAAGAATTATTCGCTTTTACCCTTCCCCATCATGATATTATTGTAATAATAATATGTAATAATAATAATAACTAGTGGGGCGCATGGCATCGTGCCTTAAGGCAAATTGCTGGAACTTCCCGTACCAAAAATTATTTTTTTTTTGAAAAGATTAACATTTTTTAAAAAAATTTACTCTAAAAAAAATAGATTTTTGAGGAACTATATAAATTTTTGACAAAAACTTACTTTTTGTTGAAAAATTTATTTTGAAATATTTTGGAAATTCTGAACTTTTTTTCAAAGCAATCGTACTGCTTTAATGCATAGAGACTAAATATCGAAGCGCGTAAGCGCCGCGTCGCTGTCTAACGCATAAGCATTGGTACGGAACCCATAGGAATGTTAACAAAATGTATACTCATTGTTAAAATCTCTATAAAATATCTGATAATTTGATGTGCATATGTCTAATGTCTAATGATTATTGTTGACCGCCAAATGTTATTTTTTTTTACTTTTTTTACTAGATCTCTGAAACCGCTAGACCTAATTTCATAAAATTTCATCAAATCTTCATCTTGATAATGAAAGTAAAATGTTTTTGAATTATTCAAATTGCTTCATCCCGATTCCCGAAATCGTCGACGAAAATTTGTATCTGAACACACACAAATGCACGCACACACACACATACACACACATACATCAATTTTCTCTAAGGTATGCCAATATATTCAGAAACCTTTGAAACGTAAAGATATATAAAAATTTTCATTTTCGATTTTTGTGCGATTACTATAACTTACCCTACGGAAAGTTAATTATAAATAAATCAATTTATCACCTCCAGAACATTAACAATCGTCATTTCATTTCGAATCAAATTTAAAAAAAAAAAAAAATAGTTGCCAAATTTCCACAAAATTGAAAAAGTGCTCCCGCATAGTCACAGTCTAAACGCATTTGCAAATAATTCTGTGCGATATTTTCACTTATACTGTGCTCAGCTTGGCGGCATTTTCACATTTTTCAATAATTTTCACAAAATTGGAAAAGTGCTCCAGTACACAAACAGTCTAAACGCACTTGGGTAAACATTTGTACCAGAGTGGCGCTTAGACTGTGCTTAGCTTGGGTGATTTTTTGAATTTTTAGTCCAAAATTACAAAAAAAATTTTTTGAAAAAAAATTAGAAACAAAAATTTTTTTTTTCCAAAATCAATTGTTTTGTTGAAAAAAGCAGAAAGTTCTTTGAATCATTTAAATCGGACGCTTAGTTCTCTCAAAAACAGCCATTTTTTTTAAATTTAGCTCTGTAACTCCGAAACCTCTGGGCCTACCTTTGCCAAAAACTAATCAGCACATCTCCCTATCAATAGGAATCGAGTGTTTTTTAAACCATTCAAATCGGTTGATCCGTTCTCTCAAAAATTCGCTTTCTATTTTTTGCACTCTTTGCTCCATATCTCCGTAACGGCTGGACCTGCCTTTGCCAAAAACTAATCAGCACATCTCCCTATCAATAGGAATCGAATGTTTTTTAAACCATTCAAATCGGTTGATCCGTGCGCCCGAAAACGTGGACGAAAAAAAGCGGACATACAAAACACACACACCACACACACACACACACACACACACATCCATTTTTTCTGAAGTATGCCAAAATGTTCAGAAACCTTCAAAACGTCGAGAAATGTAAAAATTTTTGATTTCGATTTTTGGACGATTACTATAACTTACCCTACGGGAAGTTAATAATAATAATAATAATTGAATAGAGATAGTGGATGGAAATTTGTTCGGAGGTTTGTAAGGGGTGAATTTGGTTGGAAGTTTGTATAGGGTGAAGTTGGTTGGAGATTTGTATGGGGTGAAGTTGGTTGGAGATTTGTATAGGGTGAAGTTAGTTGCGTGTGTGTGGATTAAGCTTTGGGATTACGTCGAGTCGAGTGTGCGGATGTGTATTCAGGTATGAGTGGAAATTAAGGATTGCTTTTACAAGAGTTTTAGAAAATAATTTTTTAGAATCTCTTAATCAATTCTAATTTTGAACGTATTAAAGTTAATGTAAATTAATTAATTAAGTTTATTGTAAATATTGTAAATAAAAATAATAATAATATTGATGATGATTTATTAGAGATTCCGCCGATAGTGGAAGAAAAATTATGTAGGTTTGTATGAAATGAAGTTGGTTGGAGATTTATATAAGATGAAGTTGGTTACAGTTGGTGTGTGTGGGCAAAGCCTTAGACGATTAGGACGAGTGTGCGGGAAAAGGAACTTTACTATTTTTTAGTAAATCGAAAACATAATAAAAGGGACTCTACTGACGGACAAACCAGTTTTCACATAATAAAAGAGAATCTACTGACGAGCACACAAAATTTAAACTAGTGGGGTGGGTGGCATCGTGCCTTAAGGCAAATTAATCGTGCCTTAAGTGCTGGTACTTCCCGTACCGTAACGAAATGTTCGAAGAATATTAAATGTTTTCAAATAGATTATTATAAATATTGTAACATTGTCTAATATTTATAAGAATTATATAAACTGAATTGCAAAGTTGAAATTATTTGTTTCAACAAAAAACTAAAAAAAAAAAAAAAATGAAACAAATTTTTTTTTCCAAAATCAATTATTTTGTTAAGACAAGCAGAAAGTTTTTTGAATCATTCAAATCGGACGCTTAGTTCTCTCAAAAACTGCAATTTTTTATATATTTAGCTCCGTATCTTCGAAATGGCTGGGCCTGCCTTTGCCAAAAACTAATAAACACTTCTCCCAATCATTACTAATTGAATGTTTTTTAGATCATTAAAATCGGATACTCCGTTCTCTCAAAAATTCGATTTCTATTTTCCGCACTCTTTGCTCCGTATCTCCGAAACGGCTGGACCTGCCTTTGCCAAAAACTAATCAGCTCTTTTCCCTATCGATAGGAATCGAATGTTTTTTAAACCATTCAAATCGGTTGATCCGTACGCCCGAAAACGTGGGCGAATCCATACATACATACATACACACACACACACATTCATTTTTTCTGAAGTATGCCAAAATGTTCAGAAACCTTCAAAACGTCGAGAAATGTAAAAATTTTCAATTCCGGTTTTCGGCCCATTACAATAACTTACCCTACGGGAAGTTAAAAAATATATAATTAAATTTAATATTTTTAATAAAAATAAAAATAATTTAGAAAGGGACTCTACTGACGAGCATACTAGATTTTTTATTTTTAGTAAATCTAGTAAGAACTAAAAAAGAGTCTACTGACGAGCAAACAGAATTTAATAAAATTTATATCTCTACTGAAAAAAATATATCTGTGAATCAGAAAGGGACTCTACGGTGGAGCATTAAATAATGAATTAATTATTTAATCAATTAACGAGCATTAATTATAAAGAATGTCACAAACAACTATTTATCCTAAAATGTTATTTAAATATAATTACTATTATATATATTTTGTATCTTCTAGTTTTTAATTTAATTTGCTCATCAGTAGAGTCCCTTATTATAATCTTCATAATCAAAATTAAAGTTTGTTCGTCAGTAGAGTCACTTTCTCGTTTGCTCATCAGTAGAGTTCGTTTTAAAATCTTTTTAATAAAAATTAAAAATTCCTCGTCAGTAGAGTCCCATTTTTTTAATTCGACATCGACAGACGATAAACAACTTTGTCTGTCAGTAGAGTCCCTTTTCAATCTTCTAGAAGAAATTTTAAGTTTGCTCGTCAGTACACTTCTTTTTTAATCTTCTCGATCAAATTTAAAGTTACTCGTCAGTAAAATCACTTTTTCAAATTCTACATTAAAGTAGAATAGTAGACTCTCTTTTTTTCAATCTTTTACTACAAATTCTATGTTTGTTCATTAGTATAGTCCCTTTTTTATTTTAAATTGTAATTTTATTTGTTCGTCAGTAGAGTCCCTTTTTTTCAATTCGACATAACAATCAACTTTGTCCGTCAGCAGGATCTCTTTTCAATTTTTTAGAACAAATTTGAAGTTTGCTCATCAGTACAGTTCTTTTTTATATTATAGTTCTCGCAATTTGCTCGTGAGTAAAAATTGTAAGTTTTCTTATCAGTAGAGTCCCTTTTTAGATTATAAATCAAATTATATGTTTGTCAGAAGAGTTTTTTTTATCTTTTAGTGCACAATTTATTTTGTTCGTCAGTAGAGTCTCTTCTTTCAGTCATTTGCAAAAAAAAGTTTGCTTGTCAGTACAGTCCCTTTTTTTAACCTTCCAGATCACATTGTAAGTTAGTAGAGTCCTTTTTATAATATTATTATTCAAATTTCAAATGTCCTCGTCAGTAGTTTCTTTTTTATTTTGTAGTTTAAATTTGATTTGCTTGTCAGTAGAGTTCCTTTTTTAATCTTCTCGATCAGAATTAAAGTGTTTTGTCAGTAGAGTTCCTTTTTTTGATCTTCTGAATCGAATGTTCAGTTTGCTCATCATCTTCTAGATTGAAATTAAAGTTGTTACTCGTCAGTAGAGTCCCATTTTTACATTTTAGATTAAAATTAAAGTTAACTCATCCTTAGTTCCTTTTTATTTTGTAATTTGCTCGTCAGTAGAGTTCCTTTTTTATCTTTCAATTTAAAATTTAATTTGTTCGTCAGTAGAGTTCCTTTTTTATTTTAAACTAAATTTTAAGTTTGCTCGTCAGTAGAGTACTTTTTTTCTCAGTTATCTCAGTTAAATTTTTTGTTTTAATCATTATTTTAAACAAAAAAATAAAGTTTTATATATTAAACAAATGTTTTATAATTACGTTAACGTGTTTATTAACCTGTCATCATTAACTATTAAATCCAAATTTGTTTTACCAAACAATCGACCATTAGCCGAAATGAAGGAAAAAAGTGATCTAATTTGCAGACATTACTTAAGAACTTTCTAATAATCTCGTCTTTTGTTTAAACATCTCCATTTATATTATGGTACAAGATAAAAATCGAATTTCTTAATTATTCCGACATTCTAATTAGGAAATCGATTAGGAGGATAAAACTTCTAATTACACACACTTCATATAAATAGAATTTTATTATAATATAATAATAAATAATTAGAATATCGAAACTTTGGTAAAACATTGTTCTTTTATAAACTAAGGAACAGAATTTTTATATTTCCCGCTAAATTTTGTCCTGTCAAAAATTTATACAAAGTACCAATAGTGTGAAGTTCGTGCGATATAGATACACATGAAGTTGCGTAAAGGTACGACACACAAGACTAGTGTGAAGAGTGATACAGATTGATATAAAGGTTGTTAGGGTTCACACACAGACGTAATTCTTTGATATGATATTAAAACCACTAATATATCCATTACCTCATTACCATTATTATTATTAATATTATCATCATAATATATTATATCTTTATTGGATAATTATAATTAACATTCAAGAGATTATGGTCAGAGCGATGATGAGGAAGAATATTAGTAAATGTTAATCGTTTTAAGTAAATGTTGAGAAAACTTAAATTAATCAATCATCATAATATGAAATAGATTAGGTGCATTTACCATGTTGATAAAATGTTAATAATTTAATTGTGACTATTTTATAAATACTAGCAAACCCGACGAACTCCGTTTCGCCACCAGATGGTTTCGTGAGAAAGATGAAGAAATTTTTTGTTTGTTTTATATTTGAAAAGGAAAAATTTGATTTTATTACACAACAGTAATGAATTTATTTCGATTACAAAAATGAAGTGTTTTTTAGTTGAACTTCTCTAAGTAAATGAAAGTGAATCCGCAAATTATCCGTTTCATTGAAGTGCTCTTTGGTAAACCACATTTTTTGTTTTTTGGTCTGACGTTAACACAAACAAAGCGGACGGTTTTCCAACTCGTGAACAGGCAACGTATAACTGTTTATGTGAAAAACAATGATTTTCTAAATAATCTATTTGAAATTTAACCCTCAAACACTAAGCGATTGGCCTTGCGACTTGTTATTGCGAACGCAAGGCGAACTGGAAATTGCAATCGTTTGAAGTCAAACGGAAGACCAGTCGGAATCATTGGTATGTCACAAAATCGCCAGCAATTTTTTATTTAATGGTGAAATTCAGTGCGTGTATATCATTATTGTTTGCGGCAAGAATTGCTCGTTGACTTAACCAAGCATAATTTATGATAATTCTAGCCCGAGACATTCCAACGAATGCAAAATTGTCGAAATCGGTTCGTGCGTTCTGGAGTTATTTCGTCAGGAAGGAAAACCCGACTTATTTTTATATATATATATATATATATATATATATATAGAAGATTATAATCTGTATTTGAAAAAAATATGATTTGTAAAGGTTCCGGAGATCACTTTGTCTATCACTGCACTCCTTTTACAATTTATTTCCCAACATTAGAACAATTCATGGCTACCGGATTTGATTTGATTGCCACCTTAAATCATTTCAGATTTTATCTTGTGGAAGTAATTAAGATGTAAGTAAGAGAAATAGTAAAGTCAAGTGCCTAAAGTCACTATTTATCTATATTAATAACTTTTTACACTTTCATATAAATTTTTTGTGCAAAATGCAATTTTGTCAAAAAAGTACACGGGCTCAAAACAGTAATAGATCGTATCTTTTGTGAAATCCAATTAAATGCTTTTTTTCGTTTTTATGCCAAAATTCTGATAAATTTTGTTAAAGAATGTATATATTATTATACATCGAATCATAGTGAATTTTATTGACTATTTATCTATATTAATAACTTTTTACACTTTCATATAAATTTTTTATGCAAAATGCAATTTTGTCAAAAAAGTGCACGGGCTCAAAACAGTAATAGATAGAATCTTTTGTGAAATCCAACTAAATGCTTTTTTCCGTTTTTATGCCAAAATTTTCATAATTTTTGTTAAATAATGTATATATCAATATACATCAATTTATAGTAAATTTGATTGACTATTTATCTATGCTAATAACTTTTTATACTTTTATATAAATTTTTTATGCAAAATGCAATTTTGTCAAGAAAGTTCAGGCGTTCAAAACATTATTAGTTAGAATCGTTCGCGAAAATCAAAAAAATGGTTACTCGCATAATCGTAGAAAAAAATCGTCATAAGAAATTATAAATGGCTTTGGAATTTTGCAAAAAATTAAGTAAGCAGCCTACAAAACTTCTCTATTTGTTGCTCGTCCGTAGAGTCCTTTTTAGTTTATTGCTTTGTCAGTAGAGTTTTTTCCTCAGTTTGCTCGTCAGTAGAGCCCCTTTTTAGTTTGTTGGTTTTTCAGTACACCCTCTTTTATTATCTTTTAGTTTACAAATTAATTATCTCGTCAGTAGAGTCCCTTTTTTTAAATTTAACATAAAAATAAACTTCGTCCGTCAGTAGAGTCCCTTTTCAATTTTATAGAACAAATTTCAAGTTTGCTCGTCAGTAGAGTCCCTTTTTTACATTCTTAATTAAAATTAATTTTTGCTTATCATTAAGTTACTTTTTATCCTTTATTTTGCTCATCAGTAGAGTCCCTTTTTGGTTTATTACTTTATCAGTAGAGTCTCTTTTGTCTATTTTGCTCAGTAGAGTTTTTTTCCAGTTTGCTCGTCAGTAGAGTCCCTTTTTTACATTCTAAATTAAAATTAATTTTTGCTTATCATTAAGTCACTTTTTATCCTTTATTTTGCTCGTCAGTAGAGTCCCTTTTTAGTTTATTGGTTTGTCAGTAGAGTCCCTTTTGCTTTATTTGTCCGACAGTAGAGTTTCTTTTTCTCTTTTTTTATATGAAACTTTGTATTTTGATAGACATCATGGTCTTATAGAACATACTGAAATTTTTGCAGCCCTACTACAAGTCGTTTAATTTTAAAAATTCATCAAAATTTGAAAAATATTATAGTCAAAAATTTTATCAAAAATCGCTTCTGTGATAGGAGAGGCCAAACATTATTTCAATTCATTAAAAAGTGGAATAATAAGCTGTAATTTTAGAACATACAAGTACTATCTGTATCTGTGCAATATCTTATATATAAAAATGGAGCTCTCGATCAAATGATTCGGTAAAACTCAAAAAAAGCTAAACCGATTTGGCCAGTCTTAGTCTTGAAAAATTCGCCAATGCCAATCCAGAGAAAGTCCAAAAGGTGAGAAATTATTTCAAAATCGCGTAGAAACTTTACATTTTTAGTTTGAAAATTTTTGTAGAAGCGTAATTTGAATAAAACAATGGACGGTGGCTAATACGTCAAATGTCAAACGTTTTTGACAGATAATGTTCAATTACGTTTAATAGGATATTTTATGTGAATATTATTTAATTATGATTAAATTGTAGTAAGTTGATTTGTTTGTAGTTTTATTTGTATACAAAAACGTTAGTATAAAAATATATTTTAAACATATAAAGCGTTGTAATACAATTATGAAATTATAGTATGTTATTTCTTAATATGTGTACTGAATTATAAAAATATAAAATCAAATATGATTCTAACAAAAGAAACTAAAAAATTGCAATGCACACTTGCATACTCTATTTTTATTAGTTGCGAATTGACTATGATATGAGAAGTACTTTTGAAAAATATTTTAAAAATATACAATATAATACCAGAGCTATAAAATTTTAGTATGTTATTACCTAATATAAGTACTCAATTATAAAAATATAAAATAAATAAGTTTCTAACAAACAAAAGCTATAAATGTGCAATTTTGTAAACAAATGCACACTCTTGCAATAGTTGCAAATTCACGGTTTGACGAGTATTTTGAAAAATATTTAAAAATATAAAACGTTATACTAGAGTTACAAAATATTAGTATGTTATTTCTTAATATGTGTACTAAATTATAAAAATATAAAATCAGACATGTTTCTTACAAAAACAGCTATAAATATGCAATTCATGTAATAGGGCTGCAAGTGTTACTACAAACTCAACAATATCAACTTTGAAATGTTAATATGAAAATGCACTTTTCGGCATATTTTTCTCAAACACGGTGCTCGGAAAGATCTCATTTGTATAATTATATACTCATGGGTATTTATAAAACATTTTATAGGTTAAAAAAAACCTAAATTTGGTATCGATCAAATGGACATTTTGTCGAATAACATTTTCCCAGTTATAATTTCCCACAATTTATCGAAGAATAGATAGTAAAATATGAAGGTCCGGGGTTAAAAAGTTCCACCATCGATGTGTCAAAAACCAGCAAAGTTAAGCATTGTTTAACAACAATATTTGAAAGTAGAGGGGAAAGTAATGTATAATCAGCTATAACATTGATTCTTATGACTTTGCTATCGGGAGATAAATCGGGTAATCTTTGAAAATCCATAATAAAAGTATTTTCTTCCGTTGGTAGTTTTTTAGCATTAGTTAAAAATGTAATCATTTTGTAAAACATCTTTAAAATTAAAATAAGACAAAAACTTAGAATATACCTTACTTAGCAAAACTACGTTTGCCGGGTCAGCTAATTGTATATAAAAATCTTATCTTAAACTAGCACCAGTGGTTGATGTACGTGCTAACACTCGTCGCGCCTCTATGAACGGAGCGGAGAATTAAATTCAGAGTAATAAACAAAATATATTTATTTTATCTGTTTATATTTTATCTAGTTTTATATTCCAGTTCCAGTTCCAGTTATTCATAGTTTGCGTGTCTTGTAAATTTCGCGACTGACTTTACTCAGATGCAAATGCAAATTCGTCGTCGTCGTCGACTTTTGTTTTTTCTTTGAATTCAATTCAAATTGAAATTGAAGGTTTCCAATTCTCACACTTAATTCTTCTCACTTATTCTCACTTTTATTTCAAGCATACTTACTAAGCATATTGCATTGCATACATACCCGAGTATCACGAAGAACGAGAACTATTTTGAGAAATTGTTCAGAAAATTATGCTATGACATAAATAAAATATTGTAACTATGAATAAAATATTATATAAAATTCGTAAAAATTTTGAAAGTGATTTATATTTGGATTGTGCTCCTAAAGACCTTTCATTTGATACCCCACATGGATATTTTCGAATTCTGGTGTGGCAACATCTTTACCTTTCAACCCTTTGCTTGCACCACTAAACCTACATTTTCGCACATTTTGTTAAACAAATTACCCCAAAATTCTAAATTATTATTATATTCTTGATGTGCGTGAAAAAATCTTTTCAACGATACCCCACATGAATTTTAACTATATTTTGAAATTTATGCTATTTTGAAGGGACAAAGTTGGTTCCAAAACGTAAAAGTAGTTTTATATGAGGCCAGTTTTCGGATAAAATAAAAATGTTATGTTGCGGGTCTATAAACGTATGAGTTGGTGGTAACAAATTGTCAAAAAGCTATGTATCAGGCGATCAGGCGTTTCACACATAAAATCTAACCTACAAAATGCACAATAAGTGCTCTTTGTTCAGATCCGATCAGATTTGATGTAGAGCAAACAGAATTTTCAAAAAAATTATAACAGAAAAGGTCTCTACTGACGAGCAAACTAGATTTTGTGGTAAATCAGTAACAGTACAAAAGAGACTCTACTATTTTGCAAATGGGATTTAATAAAAATAACACTTATATCGAAAAGGGACTCTACTGATGAACTAAAATAAATATCAATATAAGAAACAAAAGAAACTCTACTGACAAAAAATTGAAGATAAAACCAGATAAAGACCAGCAATAAAAAAACAGCCAATGAACTCTACTGACGAGCAAACTGAATTTAAAAAACGTAATAGATACAAAAAAGGGACTCTACTAACAAGCAAATTAAATTACAAAATAAAAGACAATGAGACTATACTGAAGAGCAAGTTAATTTATTAACTAAAAATACAAAAGGAACTTTACTGACTAGCAAATTTAATGCAGATCCGTAAGATAAAAATGGACTCTACTGACGAGCAAACTAAAAAATTGATCTAGAAAATTAGAAAAGGGACTGTACTAACGAGCAGAGGTAAAATTTTGACCCAGAAGATAACAAAGAAGAAATTAAATTTTGAATTAAAATGTATAAAAGGCACTTTTATTATCCTAGAAGATTGATAAAGGGACTCTACTGACGAACAAACTTTAATTTTAATCTAAAAGATTGAAAAAAAAAACTCTACTGGCAAGTAGAAAAGAGGATTCTACTGACCTTTTGCAAACTAAAGAATAATAAAGGACTCTACTGACGAGAAAAATAAAAATTTGACCTAAAAGATTGAAGAAGGGACTCTACTGACGAGCAAACTAAAAATTTGATCTAAAAGATTGAAAAAAGGACTCTACTGACGAGCAAACTTGGTTTTGGTCCTAGAAGATTAATAAAGAGACGTTACTGACAAGCAAATCAAATTGCAAATTTAAAGATAAAAAAGGACTCTACTGACGAGCATACTTAAAAGTTGATCTAGATAGAAGACTGAAAAAGGGACTCTACTCACGAGCAAACTTTAAATTTGACCCAGAAGATAAAAAAATGACTATACCGATAAGCAAATTTAAATTTTAATCCAGAAGATAAAAAAGGAACTCTACTGACCACCAATTTAAGTTTTGAACTAAAAGATAAAAGTAGAGACTCTACTGACGACTAAACTTTAGTTTTTCCTAGAAGAATAATAAAAGGACTCTACTGACGAGCAAACTTAAACATTTGACCTGAAAAATCAAAAAAGGACTCTACTTAATTGGCAAACTGGATTTTATCTTATTAGAAGATTAATAAAGAAACTCTACTGAAGAGCAAACTAAAAATTTGATCTAAAAGATTGAAAAAGGGACTCTACTGACGTACAAACTTGAATTTTGATCTAAAAGGTTGTGAAAGAACTTTACTGGCGAGCAGAAAAAAGGATTCTACTGACATTTTGTAAGCTAAAAAATAATAAAGGACTCTACTGACAAGCAAACTCGATTTTATTTTGCAAAATTGATAAAGGGACTCTACTGACGAACAAACTATAATTAAAATCCAAGAGATTAGAAAAAAAACTCTACTGACGAGCAAATAATTGATCTGGAAAATCAAAAAGAAACTCTACTGAATTGGCAAACTGGATTTTATCTTAGAAGATTAATAAAGGAACTCTACTGACGTGCAAACTAAAAATTTGATCTAAAAGATTAAAAAAGGGACTCTACTGACGAGCAAACTAAAAATTTGATCTAAAAGATAAAAAAATGACTATACTGATAAGAAAGGGACTCTACTGACAAGCCAATTAAATTTTAATCCAGAAAATATAAAAAGAACTCTACTGACTAGCAATTTAAGTTTTGAATTAAAAGATAAAAGAAGAGACTCTACTGGCGACTAAACTTTATTTTTTCCTAGAAGAATAATAAAGGGACTCTACTGACGAACAAACTTAAACATTTGACCTGAAAAATCAAAAAAGGACTCTACTAAATTTGCAAACTGGATTTTATCTTATTAGAAGATTGATAAAAGGACTCTACTGACGAACAAACTAAAAATTTGATCTAAAAGATTGATAAAGGGACTCTACTGACAAGCAAACTAAAAATTTGATCTAGAAGATTGATAAAGGGACTCTACTGACGAGCAAACTGAAAATTTGATCTAAAAGATTGGAAAAAGGACTCTACTGACGAGCAAACTAACAATTTGATCTAGAAGATTGATAAGAAGAGACTCTACTGACGAGCAAACTAACAATTTGATCTAGAAGATTGATAAAGGGACTCTACAGACGAACAAACTAAAAATTTGATCTAGAAGATTGAAAAAAAGGACTCTACTGACGAGCAAACTAAAAATTTGATCTAAAAGATTGGAAAAAGGACTCTACTGACGAGCAAACTTTAAAATTTGATCTAGATAGAAAACTGATAAAAGGACTCTACTGACGAACAAACTTTGATATAATCTTAAGACGGAATAAAATATAATCTAAAAGACGGAAAAAAACTCTACTGACGAGCAAAAGAAGGAATTCTGACATTTTGCAAACTAAAAAATAATAAAGGACTCTACTGACGAGCAAACTGAAATCTATCATAGAATTTTAATAAAGGGACTCTACTGACGAGCAAACTTAAAAATTAAATTAGAAAATTGAAAAGAGTTCTTTTTAGGATAAAACTTATAAACTAATATAATAGACACAAAAAGGACTCTACTGACGAGTGAACTTGATTTCATCCTGGAAAATTAAAAAAAGGACTCTACTGAAGAACAAATCTTAATTTCGATGTAGAATATTGGAGAGGGAACTCTACTAACTACTCTACTAAGCAAATTACTACTGACGAGCAAACTTAAAATTTGTTCTAAAAGATTGATAAAAAGTGACTCTACTGACGAGCAAATTTTATTCTATCCTAGACGATTGAAAAAGAACTTTACTAACGAGCAAATTAAATTTTAATCTAGAACCTATAAAAGGGATTCTACTGACGAGCAAACTTAAAATTTGTTCAAAAATATTAGAAAAAGGGACTCTACTGACGATCAAACTAGATTTCTAGCAATAATATACATAATTATCATCTAATGCAACATCCGACGACTTGACCAAGTAAAGTAAAAGTGTTTGAAAGAAAGAAAATACAAATTGCAAAAATCAGGTCATCATCTTGCCTCTTGCTGCGATAATGGTTCAATTAAATTTAAAAATTATGCCAACAACAATTATCTATTATCTACTAAATGGAATTATTAGATAATGGAATTTCGTGGGTCCCACCAATTATTATTACCATTATTATTATTATTTGGATCCATTATTATTTCGATATAAGATTCGATGTTACGATATGATATAGGTCGAAATGTCAGAATTCGAAACGTTGACGAAATTTTATTTATTTACTCGGACTCGAAATTATTTATAATTATAAATAATTTGTAATGTTGTTATTAAGTGGCGTGTAAATTGTTAGTTTGTGCAAGTGCATTAGTCTTGGCCTTTTGGCAAGTTGCACACACTTTTGTATAGAAAAAAGTTACATCTGTTGTGAGTTGCTTTCAGCCAAGGTTAATATTAATTATTAGTTTTGCTTGCTTTTATAAAAGAAAATACTTTATCGATGATAAGCTAAACTAGTGGTGTATGGCATCGTGCCTTAAGGCAAATTGCTGGAACTTTCCGTACCGTGATGAAATATTCGAGAAATTTTAAACGTTTTCAAATATATCATTACAAATACTTTCAGTAACTTTCATTATTTTTGCTATCTTGTTTGTTATATCTGAGCAAATCAAATGTAAATCATAAATAAATCAATTTATCTCCAGAACATTAACAATTGTTATTTCATTTTAAATTCAATTTCAAAAAAATACTAACTTGTCTAATTTACCCAAAATTAAAAAAGTGCTCCCGCATAGTCACAATCTAAACGTACTTGCAAATATACTTGTACCAGGTTGTCATTTAGACTGTGCTTAGACTGGGTAATTTTTCGATTTTTTTACTCAAAAAAATTACATTTCTACAGTTCATTTAAGAAATTATTATCCTAATGATTTTCTATATTCAAAAAAAATATTTTTTGAAAATTAAAAAAAAAAAAAATTGAGATAAATTATTTTGCTTTCACCAAAAACTAATCGTTTTTTACACTGTCAATATAAGCAAAATATCTTTTGTCTCCAAAACTGCTAGACCTGCCTGTGCTAAAAACTAATCAGCACATCTGCCGGTCAATACGAATCGAATATTGTTTGAATCATTCTAATCGGATGAGCCGTTCTCGCAAAAACCGAATTTTCATTTTCTGCACTCTTTGCTCCGTATCTCCGAAACGGCTGGACCTGCCTCTGCCAAAAACTAATCAGCACATCTCCCTATCAATAGGGATCGAATGTTTTTTGAACCATTCAAATCGGTTGATCCGTGATCCCGAAATTATCAACGAAAATTTGTATCCGCACACACACACATCTATTTTTTCTGAGATATGCCAGTAAAATGTTCAGAAATTTTCGAAACAAAGATACGTAAAAATTTTGTTTTTCGATTTTTTGACGACTACTTCTATGAGAAATTGAAAAGAACTCTACTGACGAGCAAAATATATTGTGAGAGAAAAAGTATTTTACTGACGAACATACTAAATTCCGACTTTAAGAACAAAAGGGACTCTACTGACAAGCAAATGAGCAAATATAACTTTATCAAGCTAAATGAACAAAAGAGACTAGTGACAAAAAATAAACTCTATTGACTAACAAATAAACTAAAAGGACTTTACTGACGAGCATAATCAACAAAAAGGACTCTACTGACGAGCAAAATGAGGAAAAGGACTCTACTGACGAGCAAAATCATCAAAAAAGACTCTCCTAACGAGCAAAATAATCAAAAAGGACTCTACTGACGAGCAAAATAATTAAAAAGGACTCTACTGACGAGCAAAATGGACAAAAAGGACTCTACTGACGAGCAAACTGTATCTAATTAATAAAGAATCTGCTAATTAGACTCTGAAAAAAGGACTCTACTGGTGAGCAAACTGAATAAAAAATGAAATAAGAAAGAGAAGTCTATTAACTGTATCCAGCAAATAAAATAATTCTAACAGAAATTTGTACTAAAAAAGAGAACTCTACTGAAAAAACATTGAGTAAAAAATGCCCTTACAAACGAAATTATATGTTAACCTAGGAGGTAAAAAATAGGACTCTACTGAGAAGCAAACTAATACTAATTTCAAAATAAATATTCTACTAATGATAAAAACAGTTAACGAACTAGAAGATAAAAAAGGACTCTACTGACAAACAAATTGAGTACAAGCTTTTTGAAAAAGAAGATTCTACTAACTAAATGAACAAAAGGAATTCTACTGACAAACAAATTTATTATAGAACTAGAAAATAAAGTACAGTAGTACTATTGACGAAAGTATCTAATATTGATAATATTGAGATAAGAAGATGGTTTTTAATTTAAAATTTAAAATTAAATTTAAATTTAATTAAATAAAAGAGAACTCTACTGACAAAAAAGTAGTATGAAGGAAAATAATGAATTAGTAAACTTTACAAGTTGAAAATAGGACTCGACTGACGAGCAAACTTTGTACTAATTCATAAAAACTATTCTACTGTTTAAAAAAAGTCAAAGAAAAAAGACTAGAAGATAAAAAAAGGACTCTACTGACGAACAAATTCAGTCTCAGCTTTTTGGAAAAGAAGATTCTACTTACTAAATGAACAAAAGAGACTCTACTGACAAAAAAGAAACAAATTGTAGTGCTTTTATCATTTTCCAAAAAAGTTGTTCCAAATTTTTCAAGTTGTTGCTAATTTTGTATTTTCTCGACGTTTCAAGTCATTCTGAATCGTTTTGGACTAAACTTAATACAAACTAACAAATTTTCACCTAAAATTTGACCTTTCGTCGCCGATTTCTCAAAAACGGCTGTACCGATTTCAAAAAAATAAAAGCCATTCGATGAAACTTAACAAGAACTCGATATAATGAGTTTTGTGCGACGATCGCCCTAGCCGTTTCTTTATAATAAGCAGTCAAGTGCAAATTCTTTGATAAAAAATCCAAATGTTTCCAACGACTTTATTATATAACATTCGATTAAACCAATTTAATTAAATTACTTAGAAGTTAATTAATGAAATTAGGTAATCGATGGGTGAATGATCTATCGATAATAGATCTTTCGGTGTAAGATCTATCGATTACAAATGATCTAGATCATTATTGATCAATAATAATCGATAAAAAAACCGGAAAAAAGTCTTTTGTTACACTTGATCCAATTACAAACTATTATTTATTGTTAATTACTAATTATTAGTACATTCTTTTTTATTGTTAACGAATTGAAAAGAAATTTTGATAGTGCAAAAAAAAATTTGCAAGCAAATTAATGGCATTTTGCCTATTGGCAAGTTGCTGATGGATTAAATAATAATTGAAATAGAAAGTAAGATTGGTGGTAATAGTTATTAAATAAAATAAATTAAAAATAAATGGATAGAATAATTTATTCAAAAAATTTAAAACTAATTTTGTAAAAAATTATAATATTAGGTTGTCAAATATCTCCCTTCCGCTTTTTTGCTCTTGGTTTATAATACAAAAAGGCGGAAGGGAGATATTTGACAACCTTATATTTTGGTATTTTTTGTTTTTTGCAATTTGAGATTTTGATAATTTACAAATTAATAGCTGTTTTTAAAATATTTTTAATTATTTATAATAATGTTTAAAATATTTTGTTTATATTCTTAAAACAAATTTATTTATTTTGAACATTTATCTTTAATTAAAATATATTCTGTGAAGTTGCATTAAGGTATTTTTAGTTTCTTCAGTTTTTTGCAATTTGAAATTTTAATAATAATTTACACTTTAATAGCTATTTTTGAAAATATTTTTCCTTGTTAAAATTAATTTGTTTATATTTTTAAAACAAATCTATTTATTTATAACATTTATCTTTAACGATAAAAGTTGCAATATTTAGCAGAATGTTGCAATTGCCATTTTATTGCAACAACAATATTATTAATGATAAATAATAATATTAATAATAGTGCAACAAATAAAGTGTATTAATTTAAAATTTCTTACTAGACGAGGTCATATAAATTGATTAGGTAATTATTTAATAAAACAGGTAAAGACAAATGGTATTTGTACTAAGAGCCACATTTGAAATGATAATCAGATTATTATATAGGATAATTAGAAAAATGCTATTTTAAAGGATATTAAAACTTTTCAAGACTACCAAAAAAAATTTGTTTATTATAGTATTTATTATAAAACATCAAATACTAAATATTCAATTAGTAAAAGATTATTAAAATATTTTAGGGACAATTCAATATGTAATTTTTAGATATATTTCAACAGTAATTTAATATTCATTAAAAATATTATTTTGTATATAATTTAAGTGCAAATGGTTTTATTTATAAAAATGATAAATCAAAGATGTCACGTTAAATTCTAAAAACAAACGGAAGTTTTTAATACTTGCCTCATTTCAATTATGTCTGTATTTATAATTCAATTTTATATGGTTCAGAATAAATTTTAAATGTCTTAAATATGTTTTGTACGAACCTCTAATAATTTTTTCAAACCCTAATTATGATATTCATTTAGTGCTCGTCGAGACCTTTCATTTGATACCCCACATGCCATATTTTACGTCACAAGATATTTGACCCATTATTCGGCAACCCATTGGTCTACCTTTTATTGAATCTCTCGCAACTTTTGAACTATTAGTCCGATTGAAATGAAATATTCGGCAAATTTGTTCACAATTAAATAATCTACAACTCAGTCTAAGATTGCAAAACTCTATAACCAATCAGCATACTTATAAATAGCTTGGAAATTAATATGTTGATTTTATATTGTTAGTTATACGATATTCGTATAGCGCTCATCGAGACCTTTTATTTGATACCCCACATGCCTATATTTGAAGTAAAACTTCCTTACTCGCATTTGACCCCGTGTTACTGCAACCCATTGGTCTACCTTTTATTAAATCTCTTGTAACTTTTGAACCGTTGGTCCGAAATGAACGAAATATTCGGTGAATTTGTTGTAAATTTCAATTATGTCCGTATTTCTAATTAAATTTTATATAGTTCAGATTTAAACATTACTTAAATCTGCTTTATATGAAACTGTAATAATTTTTTGAAGCCCTTTATGATAATCATGTAGTACTCGTCAAGACCTTTCATTTGATACCCCACATGCCTATATTTGAAGTAAAACTTCTTTACTCGCATTTGACCTCGTGTTCCTGCAACCCATTGGTCCGCCTTTTATTAAATCTCTTGTAACTTGTGAACCGTTCGTCCGATTGGAATGAAATATTTGATGAATTTGTTGTAAATTAAATAATTCAGAGTATAATTAAATATTTTGAACAAAATTAACGATAGAAACTGAATAAATCATTTTTACAAAATACTTTTGATTTTTCAAGTATATGGGTATGATATTTGGTTAGTGCTCGTCGAGACCTTTCATTTGATACCCAACAATATTATGACCCATATTTGACCCACTGTACTATATATAGTACGACAACTCATTTATCGTTCATTTATTTATTGAATCTCTTGTAACTTTTGAACCGTTCGTCTAAAATAAATGAAATATTTGGCAAATTTATACTAAATTAAATAATCTACAATATTGTCTAACATTATAATGCTCTACATCAATTCGGTATACTTTAAAATCTAACTTAAACACAAAATATAACGTTTTTGGACTAAAACATTGTGTAGTTTTGGTTTATTTATTTATTTATTTATTTATTCATATGAAAGCCGTAATCAATAATAATAGATATTATTTCAGGCTCTTGTCAAGCTTATTCATAGTTAATATTAAAAGGATAGTAATTTTATAATAATCATAGTAGCTGCACGAATTTCGCTTCTGAAAAAAAAAGATAAATTTGCTTGTCAGTAGATCCCTGTTGAATTAAAACCTTATTAATTATATTGGTGATTATAGCATTTGCTCGCCAGTAGGATCCCTTTTACTTCCACATTTTCAATTTTTCACTAAATATAATCTTAACAAAAATTGTAAATTGTTTACTATAAAATGTTGGGACTATTATTATAATTATTATAGTAAACAAATTAGAAGAAAATAAATTACCTTGTAAAAAAGTATAAAACACACAAACAAAACGAATCAAAAATGAACAAAATTATTGACTAATATTTCTGTTAATTGTAATTTGGTCGTTAGTAGATTCCCTTATTTCTTTAAGTCTTATTATCAAATATTTTTGTCGAGTTCTTGTGTAAATTTGCTCGTCAGTAGAGTCCTTTTGCTTTCCTAACATTTTCTTTATAATATTTCCCATAAATCTCATTCCAACTTCAAACATTAATCTCAGTCTCATAACAGTGCATTTATTTTTTGCATCTTTCATACAAAGTAAACCATTCGATTAATATGAATGATGTCTTCAGCAAACCTATTTAAAATTAAATAATCTACAATATTGTTGAACATTATAATTCTCTACAACAACTCAGTATACTTTAAAATAGTAATTGAAATGCAACAAAAAATTTGAGTATGAAGTATACTAGTTTCCATACAAACTACACCTTCGTCATAGATTTCTTTCATATTGCGTAATGTGATATCTTGGTATGGAATCGAGTATACTTGGTGTATTAATTTGTTTAATCGCTTGTAACTTCTAAACCATTCGTTTGATATGAATGATGTATTCGATAAACTTATGTCAAATTAAATAATAAACAATATTGTTTAATATTATAATGCTCTACAGCAACTCAGTATACTCTAAAATGTAATTGAAAACCATATCAAGTGTACAACTTTGCTTCCGCCATTATTGTAAAGGACTCTCATAGTAAAAACAGCGGAAGAAAAGTTGTACTTGTAATATTGAACACGAATAATTTTGGTTTTGTTTAGGTGCTTGTAACTTCCAAACTATTTGTTTAATATAAATAATGTATTCGACAAATTTGTGTAAAATTAAATTATAAACAATATTGTCTAACATCATAATGCCCTACAGCAACTCGATATACTTTAAAATAGCAATTGAAACCAAAAAAGTATTGTGAATGCAATCATTTTCTTACGTCATTTATGAATCATAAAATAAAATATGCAACATAATAGTAAAAATTAAATACCAAATTAAATTATCAACACATCACATATCATTGGAGATTTATATCAACTCGGTATACTTCAACACGTTAATTGCCACGATCATACAAAAAAAATTCCACATGGGCCATTGTAACTTTATTAGATAATTTATTTAAAAATGCACCAAGAAAATTATTTTTTTGCCAAAACACTATTTGTTATGTCACTATTTTTTATATGACTGACATGGCGTTTAACGTGTTAAAACCAAATACAACTATAAATTAAAAAAAAATTAAAAATCACTCACCTTTGGACCTCCATCTTCCTCAATTTCCAAAAACTTCTTCCAAAATCTTTTTTAATTTCAATTTGTCAATAATTGGTCCTTGGTTCGGTTTTATAACACCACAAATTTATTTACTATTTAGTCTTTTTTAGCACAAACACAATGGAGTTATTATTTAACAAATTAAAAGCATATTTTGCAATCGAAAAAGAACACAATTGTTCATATTTATTCCCACAAAAACACTTTAGAGACACAACACTTCAAAACATATTTTACACATTTGAAAATATTTGAAATGAAATAAATTACACTTTGTTTAGAATATATATATATATATATATTGAATGGTAGAGTCTTGGATTTGTGTATATTTTGTAGAGTTTCGAACAAGAATCCAAAAATAATACAAAATAAAAAACAAGAAAAGTTTTTAAAAAAACAATTTCTTTATTTAATTATTTGTTTATTGTCGACGTTTCGGAACTAGGTACGTTCCATCTTCAGGACATCTGTCAAGAAACATGATCTTGATGAGATTTTAGCAAACAATATGTTTAGGAAAAGAAAATAGATTTTTCTTAAATAATGAATTAAATTGTAAAAAATATAATAATGTACAGAAATATGATAATATGTTCAAAATAAAAATGATAAAAATAAATGAGTGGATTATCAGAACAGGATATTAAACATAATAGAAAATTTTTTTGAAAGTTATGGAATTTTTTTAAGAAAAGGTTAATGACAAAGTTGAATTAATTACCTGTATGTTTGAATATTTGTTAGCACTTTTTCACTAAACAAGCTTTTTTAACAAAAATGATTTGTGAGTTAATTTTCCGCCGAATAATTAGATTTTGTAAATCAAAATTACTAAAAAATTTGTCTTTTTTAAAATTATTATTTGAAAACACAAATAATATTGTTCTCTGGATGTTGTTCGATTGGTTTTCGAAAATTAACTAAATGAAAGCTTTTTTTTAGTAATTTTGATTTACAAAATCTAATTATTCGGCGGAAAATTAACTCACAAAATCATTTTGTTAAAAAAGCTTGTTTAGTGAAAAGTGCTAACAAATATTCAAACATACAGGTAATTAATTCAACTTTGTCATTAACCTTTTCTTAAAAAATTTCCATAACTTTCAAAAAAATTTCTATTATGTTAATATCCTGTTCTGATAATCCACTCATTTATTTTTATCATTTTTATTTTGAACATATTATCATATTTCTGTACATTATTATATTTTTTACAATTTAATTCATTATTTAAGAAAAATCTATTTTCTTTTCCTAAACATATTGTTTGCTAAAATCTCATCAAGATCATGTTTCTTGACAGATGTCCTGAAGATGGAACGTACCTAGTTCCGAAACGTCGACAATAAACAAATAATTAAATAAAGAAATTGTTTTTTTAAAAACTTTTCTTGTTTTTTATTTTGTATTATTTTTGGATTCTTGTTCGAAACTCTACAAAAAATATATATATATATATATATATATATATATGACTTTAATATTACTTTAAATCATTTCGACATTTCATACTATTTAATATTTTTTTATATTTTTTTTATATAAAATGCACTAGACCATTTAAACATTGAAATATATTAACAATTATATTAATGCAAAATTATATATTATATTATGCAAAATTATATTAAAATTAATCTAAATAAAAAATTGATAGCAAAACATAAGATAGTAACTTTGAATTGTTATATAATTTATATTTTCAATACAGAAATCAAAATATACTGCGTTCGTATTAAAATTTATATTAAATAACAATCAAATTATTCAAAAATATTACTACGATAGTGATTTACTACAATTTTAAACCGATAAAGAATTATCGTGACATAAAATACAAATTATAAAATTAAATTTGCAATAAATAAACACCACGTTTTATTTTCGAACTTCTAAATAAATATTAAACTAGCGGTGTATGGCATCGTGCCTTAAGGCAAATTGCTGGAACTTCCCGTACCGTAATGAAATATTCGAGAAATTTTAAATGTTTTCAAATATATTACGAATACTGTAACTTTCATTACTATTATTGCTATCTTGTTATATTTGAGATCATTAACAATCGTCATTTCATTTCGAATTCAATTTCAAAAAAAAAATACCTAATTTTTTACAAAAAATTGAAAAAGTGCTCCCGTATAGTCACAGTCTAAACGCATTTGCAAATAATTCTGAGCGACATTTTCACTTGCACTGTGCTTAGCTTGGCGGCATTTTCACATTTTTCAATAGTTTTCACAAAATTGGAAAAGTGCTCCAGTACATAAACAGTCTAAACGCACTTGGGTAACGCATTTGTACCAGAGTGGCGCTTAGACTGCGCTTAGCCTGGGTAAATTTTTGAATTTTTAACACAAAATTACAAAAATATTTTATGAAAATTAAAAAAAGATGTAATAATTTTTTATCCTCAAAAGCAATTGTTTTGTCAATACAAGCAGAAAGTTCTTTGAATCATTCAAATCGGACGCTTAGTTCACTCGAAAACTGTCATTTTTTTAACATTTAGCTCTGTATCTCCAAAACGGATAGACCTGCTTTTGCCAAAAACTAATAACCACTTTTCCCAATCATTACAAATTGAATGTTTTTTAGATCATTCAAATCGGATACTCCGTTCACTCAAAAACTCGATTTCTATTTTCTGCACTCTTTGCTCCATATCTCTGTAACGGCCGGACCTGCCTTTGCCAAAAACTAATCAGCACATCTTCCTATCAATAGAGATCGAATGTTTTTTAAACCATTCAAATCGGTTGATCCGTGCGCCCGAAAACGTGGACGAAAAAATGCGAACATACAAAACACACACACACACATACATCAATTTTTTCTAAGAAACGCCTGTAAAATGTTCAGAAGGTTTTGAAACGTAAAAATCTATAAAAATTTTCATTTTCGATTTTTGGACGATTACTATAACTACCCTACGGGAAGTTAATAAATATTCCACGTTTTATTTTTAAACTTAATAAATAATTAAACTATTATTTAATAAACACTACTTCGTCATTAAAATAATTAGTAAATTATTACAAATATATGAAATTCAGGAAGAGATATAAAAAAGACCTAAAAATATTACAAATTAATATGTAATTTATACTTAAAAATATTACAAATTTATACGTAAAAATGTTACAAATGTTCACGTAATTTTAAAATAAATGCACGATAAAATAATAAAGTTAAACAAATATATTAAACATTAAATATAACTATTAATAAATAGCACTTCGATACAGGAATAGTTTATGAATTATTATAAATACGTAGAATTTTTATTTCTTTTACTTAGATATGAAATTATTACGTTATTTTATAATATAAACGCACGATGTTTGTTCGGATGTTTAATTTTTAAATTATATATTAATTAATAGTTAGACTATCAATTACTAATCAACAATACAACACTGAACTATAATGATTTGCAAATTATTATAAAACGTTAAATTGCTATTAGAAATACGTAAAAATTTAACAAAACACTTAAAGAATTCTTATAAATACATATGTAGTTCGATATATATATGCACTTGGTCGTTTGGATTTTATTTAATTGCTGATTTAGTTTATATTAAACTATTGGTAAATATCATTTTAGCACTAAAATCGTTCATAAATTATTATAAATACGTAGAATTTTTAATTCTTTTACTTTCAATTAGACGTGAAATTATTACGTAATTATAATATAAACGCACGATGTTTGTTCGTATGTTTAATTTTTAAATTATATATTAATTAATACTTAGTTACTATTACTTACTAAGCAACAATGCAACAATGAACTATCTAAATATATATATATTGATTTACAAATTATTATAAAACGTTAACTTACTATTATAAATACGTAAAAATGTAACAAAACACTTGAAGATTTCTTATAAATACGTATGTGGTTCGATATAAATACACTTGGTTGTTTGGATTTTATTTAATTGTTAATTTAACTGATATTGAACTATTGATAAATATCACTTTAGAATTTAAATAGTTATAAAATAAATATATTTTATATATTTATTATAAATTGTAGTAAATGCGTAAATTTATTGAATTATAGGAATACGTAAGTACGATTAAATGCATTTTATTATGACGTCACAATACACCATCCCGTAAACTTGTCAAGACCTTACTAAGGGTTTTTACATGATTTTTACCTTTAGTCATTCTAGCAAACAAAATCGTATATTTGCAAATAGTGGGGATATTAACTACACAGGGATGAACTATTTATTTATATTATTTCGAGCTCTTGACAAATAGGAGATGAGAATTTACAAAGAAAAAGACAACAGTGCTCGCATTGAATTATTACGAATTAACTATTTAATTACTGTTTTAAAATGAAAAACTAGTGGTGTATGGCATCGTGCCTGAAATCAAACTGCTGGACATTTCCTTACCGTAATGAAATATTCGAAGAATATTAAATATTTTTAAATACAAGTAACCCCCGCATAACACGGCACTTCTATAACCCGGATTCGTTTAAAATTGGCATGTACAAAGTTTAAGAATTGAGACCATTCCCCTCATAACACGGTTTTAATAAAATAAGAAATATAGTAACACCTATGAAAAGCAATCTTTATTTAATGAAACTACTAAAATTAGTAAAATCGCCGTACAAAAGCTCAATAAATGTGATGAAACTAGTGCAAAAGATCTATCGAAAAAAAATTCTAGGACTATCCGAACAATAAATATATTAAATAATTCTTAAGCAAGTTTAATAAAGATTACTATACATGTGTTAAATTAAATATATAAATATCTTTTCGCTAAAAGCAAGTAATTGCAAATATAATTTTTTTGCAAAAATAATGCACGGATCTGGAGGTAGAATAGAAAACTGCTCAGAGGATGAGGATATCTTGCAAAACTAGTGGGGCGCATGGCATCTAGCCTTAAGGCAAATTGCTGGAACTTCCCGTACCAAATATAATTATTTTTTTAAAAACGATTAACATTTTTGAAAAAATTTTACTTTGAAAAAATTAGATTTTTGAGAAACTAGGAATTTGACAAAAAATTACTTTTTTACACTACAAATTTTTACAATACAAATAAAATGTTTTTTGAATTATTCAAGTCGGAATCTCCGTTCTCTTAAAAACTGCGTTACCGTTTTCGGCACTTTTTGCCCCATATGTTCGGAACGGCTAGACCTGCCTTCGCCAGAAACTAATCAGCGCGTCTCCTTATCAATACGAATCGAATGTTTTTTGTATCGCTTTATCCGTGTTCCCGAAATCATCGACGAAAATTTGTATCCGCACACCCGCACACACGCACACATATACACACACACATACATCCATTCAGTTTCTATTAGTATGCCACAACAAAATGTTCAGAAACCTTTGAAACGTAAAGACATGCATAAAGAATAAACATAAAGAATTTTCATTTTCGATTTTTTTCGATTACTTTATACTACGACTACGACTTATTTTTCAGCTGAATCCGGAAAATGGCTTTTGAATTTGTGATATCACAAAAACAACTTTTGCCACAAATTTTGAATATCATATTTTTTTCAAATTTTAATGAATTTTTTAAATTAATCAACACGGCGTAGAGCCGTAAATTTTTGAGTATGTTCTTTAAGACCATGATGTCTATCAGCATAAAAAGTTTCATAGCAAAAAATTTCAACAATTAATTACGAAAAATCGGCTCGACCGATCTCTGTTCAAAACTTAGAAACGATAGTCTCCTCAATAAGATACATCGAATGGCTTTTAAATTTATGAAATCAGTTCAGCCGTTTCTTAGAAAACGTCGACGAGAAAATCAAAAATCGGCTCACATACACACACACACGCACATATACTTTTTCCAATATATATTTATATATATATATATATTCGTGAAATGTTATAATTTGAAGCCAATCGTCGAATTAAAAGAACAATAAATAATTATCTATTTATTTATACGTTCATACGTTTACAGTGTGTGTGTCATCAATCAGCTTTTTTTTATTTATTAAAACAGTATCTAAAAAAATTTTTACAGAGTTTAAAAAGATTAACCCTTTTCACTCGCGAATTCCGGAATGTATATGTATTTTGCGGCATCAGAATCTTAAGATTTCAATCTTTTTAAACTTAGTAAAAATTCTTTTAGATACTGTTTTAATAAATAAAGAAATTTGCTGAATGATGACACACATACCGTGCCAAAACGTACATAATAAATAGCTAATTATTTATTACTTTTTAATATTGTCTATTTGGCTGCAAATAAACATTTCATAAATGCGTAAGTTTCAATATCGATCAAAAAATCCAAATTTATATATATATATATATATATATATATATAATTATATTAAAAAAAACTCACATGTCTAAAAATATTGAGTATATTTCCTCCTTGTTCTTCATAACAATTGCACTTGTTACACATCACTATTAAAAACTACTTTTAAAAACAAACAAATCTAAACTTATGAATCATCTTTTAACCACTTTTTGATCAACTGCCCTACAAACTGTCTCGCTCGATTCAATTGAGGCAAATCGGAATCCCTTGCTGGATACATATTTGCACAATGTGCAGTACCTAAGATAAAAGAAATATATATATATATATATATATATATGTATGTGTAAATATTACCTTTGATATAAACAGCAGGACTTTCCTTCCTCATCGACTTTGTGATTCCGAGTGCATGCCAAGGATCGATGGAACCATGCACGAATACAATTCTGGTTGTAGGAATATTTAGGGCTCCGTATATTATATTTGTGCGCTCCACTGCTTTCTCTAAATTGTCCATTGAGTATCTAAAGTAAAAAAATAAATATAAATGTAATAATATTTATAATGAATTTTGAAGACACTTTTATATTTTTATTTATAGTTCAGATATTTGTTATAATTAATATATATTATTTTATATCATTAGAAAGCTTAATGAATTATCTATAAATCTGTATATAACAATGTATTAATCTTGGAACAAAATTATGTTCAAAAATAATGTTTAAACTTTGAAATCAAAATGACGTTTTACTGGTTGCAATTTTGTATATAAACGTTTCTTTTATCATAAATATTTAAAATATAACAATAATATTATATATTGTTAAAAACCTAATAAACTTACCTATAAATCTGTGTATAACAATTTATAAAGTTTCAAACAAAATTATATACTGAATAATAATTATTGTAACTTGTATGTTTCATTTTCGCAACATAAATCTATTGTACTTCAAGAGATATATTATAATAAATATTGAATATAAATTTATAGTTTTGGTATTTGGTATTTATATTATATTTATATTTATATTTTGATAATTTGGTATCAAAAATGATATTTACCTCGATCCAAAAATATCTTTGCACTGTTGAATAAAAAAGTCGACAGGAAAATGTTTTCCAAATATTATCTTCATCGCTTTGTGAACTTGTTTGATAAAAACCGAATTCTGTGCAAGTTTGGTACATCCATTGTCGACCTAATAATAAAATATGATAAAATATCCTTAAATACTAATAATAAAATATAATAAAACATCATTAAATATACATCTATAAATATAATATTGATTATTAATCTTAATATAATAATTAAAATATTTATTATGTACGTTTCGACGCTGTATGTGTGTCATCATAATAAAAAAAATCTGCACGTTTATATATATATATATATATATATATATATATATATATTAGGTTGTCAATATCTCCCTTCCGCTTTTTTGCTTTTGTATTATATTAGTTTATAATACAAAAAGGCGGTAGGGAGATATTTGACAACCTAATATATATATAAATATATATATAAATATAAATATAATATTAAGTTTATATATAAATAATAAATGATTTTATACATATTATTATAGTCAAAACGTAAAACAAACAAAATTAACATTGTTTTATAAAAACTAGAATCATTATATAATTTATATTTAGCATAAATGTATATATTATTAATATTAGTTTAAAAAAGAACATTTTTAGAATCCTGACATTTTTAGAACTCTACTGACAAGCAAATTCTGATCTTTTTTCAAATAAAAAAGAACTCTACTGACGAGCAAGTTATGTGATTTTTGAGAAGAAAAATGAAGAACTCTACTGACGAGCAAATTCTGACATTTTTAAAAATAAAAAGAACTCTACTGACGAGCAAATTCCGACATTTTTAAAGAAAAAAGAACTCTACTGACAAGCAAAGTTTGTCATTTTTAGAGAAAAAAAAACTATTGATTTTCAAACAAATTTTGACATTTTTAGAAAAAAAGAACTCTACTGACGCGCAAATTTCGTCATTTTTTAAAAATAAAAAGAACTCTACTGACGAGCAAAGTTTGTCATTTTTAGGAAAAAATAACTCTACTGACAAGCAAATTCTGATTTTTTTTTAAAAAAAGAGAACTCTACTGACGAGCAAATTCTGACATTTTTAGAGAAAAAAAAACTATTGATTTTCAAACAAATTTTGACATTTTTAGAAAAAAAGAACTCTACTGACGAGCAAATTCTGATATTTTTCCCAGATAAAAAACTCTACAGACGACCAATTTTTAACATTTTTGAAATAACAAATTCTGTTATTTTTATAAAATAAACTATTGATTTTGAAACAAATTCTGACATTTTTAGAGAGAAAAAAATCTACTGACGAACGAATTCTGAGATTTTTAGCAATTATAACGTTTTTAGAAAAAAAAAAACTCTACTGACAAACAAATTCGGACATTTTTGAAAAAGAACTTTTTGGGAAAAAATAAGAATTTTACTAACAAGAAAATTCCGTCATTTTTCAGAAGAAACTGAAAAAATTCTTAAAATTTTGAAAAAAAAATTAAAGCAAATTCTAACATTTTTAGAGAGAAAAAGAACTATACTGACGAGCAAAATAGAATTTAAAAAAGGGATTCTACTAACAAACAAAATAGATATAAATTTAAATGGACTCTACTAAAAATAAAAATAATAATAATGAAGTTAAGTAATTTGTAACATGATTACTAGATTGAAAATGCAAACAAAGCTATAAATATTATAAGATATGCCTTATGAATACCTAAAAAATAAAGGTTTTGCAAAAAAAAAGTAAAGTTTGCATAATAAATTAAAAATAGAACATTGTTTTGAATAGAACAATAACCCAAAAAATGTCTAATACTATATAGTAATATGTATTATTAATATTCTTATATATTCAATAGTTCATAAAAGTTAATAATAAGTAACTAGTAAGACTGGTAATAATATTAATTATTACTAGTCTTGAGATATAAATTAGAGTAAAATTAAAAACAAATACTTTTATCAATTATTAGCAAACTTTTAAATAGGGTTTGTAACATAACTTGAAAAAGTACACTAAAATTTGGAGAGATGGCGACTCTCTTTGTGAATTATTTTCGTTAAATTTGAAACCCTTATTACAATATATTAATTATATCACATATATATATATATATATATATATATATATTATGTTATTTTTACCTCCTTCAGCCATTTCACTATCCCAAGATGTATTTCTCAATTTACTAATCATATTATCATATTTGTAATCCAAACATTTCTCATCGGTGGCATTTAACATTAAAGAATTAACTTCTGCAAGACGATCCAAAGGTGTTCCAATGGCTTCGTTCACCATAATATCACAAAGCTAAAAAAAATAATCAAACTATATAAAAAAAATGCATTTCATAACAACAAAATAAAAGTTGTTTAAATGTTTTTGTGTAACATTTTGTTTTGAAAATATTAAGATGTATACTTAATAAAGTAATATGCTAATACTTAACATAATACTAAAAAAAGTAAGTACATAAAAGTAATTGTAATATATATAGTTAAAAAATTGAATAGTTTTTTTTAACTTCTATTTATCTTATTTCAATCAAGAATAATCTTAAGAAATCTTATTTCAATTGCTAAAGTGAGAGCAATCTCTTGAAGATGCAATATTAATAATAATAATAATAATCTGGATTGAAAACTTCAATTATATTTAATTAAAATTAATTAATTAAATAATTAATTCCAACATTATATATATATATAATTATATATATATATATATATATATATATATCTGCTTTATAATTATAACCGTTATTAAAGAAATATATTTCAGTTAGTTTATTTTATTCAACAAATAACTAATTTGTTTATTTAAACTAATAAGTTTATTTATTAAACAAATAACTAATTATATAATTATCTTACCGTATCAATAGTTATATTAGAAGTACCATCTTTACTCATTCTATTATCTTTGTTATACTGAACGATACCAGCAAAATTTCCTGCTAAAGTTTCAAATATATTGCTATTGTCTAAAGCATTGTCTACATTTCTTTCTATGGGGTCACACAGCCTAAAATATAAATCATAAATAATCAATCTTTAAGTATTTAATACTATTTCAAACTATTTTTAACATTATTTCAAATTATTTTTAACTTTATGATCCTAACCTTACTAACGAGAGAGTTTTATATGAACCCAACCTTACTGACGATGGAATTTATATATAAATATATCACTTATTTGAACAATATTAATATAAATTACTAGAAAAAAAAAAATAATAATGAATAATATTAATATAATAACAATTAATGAAATATTTTATTGTATTTAAATAAATTTAAATCATTCAGTTTTTTAAATTATTAACCTGATGAGAGTTTTATATGAACCCAACCTTACTGACAAGATAGTTTTATATGAACCCAACCTTACTGACGAGAGAATTTATATATAAATATATTACTTAATTGAACAATATTAATATAAATTACTAAGAAAAAATAAAAAAATGAATAATATTAATATAATAATAATTAATGAAATAATTATTATAATACCAAGTCATTTGGATCTATCGAAAACCAATGTCACGTTTTCTGGTTACATATTTGTATAGTTTTATTAGTTTTTTAAATAATTTGTTTAAACGTGTATATTTTATTATATATCATTAGAAAGCTAATAAAATTGTCTGTAGATCTGCATATAACAATTTAAATCGTTTGGAACAAAATTATATTTAAAAAAAATAATGAAATTGAATACTGGGTCCTGAGTTATCAATCAAAAACTAATGTCACGTTTTTTGGTTACATATTTGTATAGTTTTTTAAATAATTTGTTTAAACGTGTATTTTTTATTATATATCATTATAAAGCTAACAAAACTATCTATAAATCTGTATATAATAGTATAAAACCTTTGGAACAAAATATTATTTAAAAAATTGTCTAAATTTTAATTTTTAATACTGTCTCTTTTGTGAACTAACATGTCAAGTTTCTGGTTAAATTTTTCTTTATTTTGACCAATTTGTTAAATAATTTGTTTAAACATGTATATTTTATTATATGTCACTATAATACTAATGGAATTATCTATAAATCTGTATATAACGATTCATAACGTTTCTAACAAAATTTTATTAAACAAAAGATAAAATATAATGATAATATTATATATTGTTGAAAAGCTAATAAAATTGTCTACAAAGCTGTATATAACGTTTAACAACTTTTTAGACAAAATTTAAAAAGAAAAGTTTGCAAAGTTTAATGTTTAGTATCTAGTCATTGGTTACATTATTTATATTTAGCATAATTCTGTTCAAATTCGTGTTTATTCTTATATATTGTAATATATCATTTAAAACTTAATAAAATTATCTATAAATCTGTATATAACAATTTGTAACTGTTGGAACAAATTATATAAAAAAAAATCATTAAACTTTGCAATTACTAATCTTCCTAAGGCGTCGATATTGTTTTAGTTTCATCACTTTCATTTGAGTTTTTATTTATTTTCTTATAATTTGATTAAATATATTACTATTATCATGTATCATTAGAAAGCTAATTAAATTAATAATATTAATATACTAATAATTAATGAAATATTTTAGTATATATAAATAAATATAAATCATTAACCTCACTAATGAGAGAGTTTTTTATGAACCCAACCTTACTGACAAAAGAATTTTATATGAATTTATTATGCCTTTTTGTTTTAATTTTAAATTCAATTTGCTTGTCAGTAGAGTCCTTTCATAATTTTATATTAATATATTTAATCTATTATCTATATATTGACTTCTTAAATTATTTTATGTTGAGGTTTATATTTGTACCTGAATTTTTCGTCCAAAGATCTCATTCCTATCATGTGTTTCATTAAAATCTCCAATTGTTTCGTTCCATTTTTGACAGCCTCCACACATTTATCACTGTGAGTGGCTAGGGCATCTTTTACTACCATAAAGTATTCTAAAAAAAAAAAAAATACTAATTCGATTCCCATTTTATAACATTCTACAACAGCAGTTTTATCCACAGGAGTTTTTTTTATATCCTCATTTATTTTATTACAAATATTTGAAATATGCTAATAGTATTATATATTGTTAGAAAGCTTATCAAATTATCTATAAATCTGTATATAACAATTTAGAAAGTTTCTAACAAAATTATATTTGAAAAATGTTTAAACTTTGAACTCTAAATGGTGTGTCAATTGGTAACATTAGTTTCATTTTGCACTTTTTTTATATCAACGTGCATTTTGTTATAAAAATGTTAAAATATAACAATAGTGTTATATATTGTTATAAAGCTAATAAAATTGTCTATAAATCTGTATATAACAATTTAAATCCATTGGAACAAAATTATATTACAAAAAATTAATGAAATTGAACACTGTGTCCTGAGTCATCTATAAAAAACTGACGTCACAATATCTGGTTACATTTTTTATACTTTCATTGATCTTTTAAATAATTTGTTCAAACGTGTATATTTTATTACATATCATTAAAAAGCTAATAAAATTATCTACAAATCTGTATATAACAATTCATAACGTTTTTAACAAAATTTTAATAAAAAAAATGTTTAAGCTTTGAAATCAAAATGGTGAGTTTCTTGGTAACATTAGTTTCATTTTGCACTTTTTTATATCAACGTGGATTTTGTTATAAATATTTGAAATATGCTAATAGTATTATATATTGTTAGAAAGCTAATAAAATTGTCTATAATTCTGTATATAACAATTTAAATCCGTTGGAACAAAATTATATTAAAAAAAATGAATGAAATTAAATACTGTGTCCTGAGTCATCTATCAAAAACTAATGTCACATTATCTGGTTACATTTTTCTATACTTTCATTGATATTTTAAATAATTTGTTTAAACGTGTATATTTTATTACATATCATTAAAAAGCTAATAAAATTACCTATAAATCTGTATATAACAATTCATAAAGTTCCTAACAAAATTTTATTTAAAAAAATGTTGTAACTTTGAAATCTAAATAGTGTGTTTCTTGTTAGCATTAATTTCATGTTGCGTTTTTTTTATATCCGCGTTTATTTTGTTATAAATAATTAAAATATAACAAGAGTGTTATATATTGTTAGAAAGCTAATAAAATTGTCTACTAATCTGTATATAACGTATATTAAGTTTGCTAACAAAATTAAATAGAAACTAGCTGTAAGTGGAATTCTGTCTTAAGGCAATTAAGGCATCGTGCCTTACGGCAAATTGCAGGAACTTCCCGTACCAAAAATTATTATTTTTTTAAAAACGATTGACATTTTTAAAACAAATTTACTTCGAAAAAATAAGATTTTTGAGAAACTATAAATTAAACAAAAAATTACTTTTTTTTGAAAAAAAATTTTTTCAAAAAAAATCTAATTTTTTTTTTTTTTTTTTAATTTTTTTTGGAAAAAATAATGTTTTCTTCTTTATTTTGGCATATTTTGGAAGATCTTTTTTCAAAGCAATCGTACTGCTTTAACTGCATAGAGACAAAATGTCAAAGCGCGTAAGCGGCGCGTCGCCGTCTAACGAATAAACATTGGTACGGAGCCCATAGGAATGCAAACAAAATTTATACTTATTGTTAAAATCTCTATAAAATATCTGATGATTTGATGTGCATATGTCTAATGATCATTTTTGACCGCCAAATGGCATTTTTTTTTACTTTTTTTGTTAGATCTCCGAAACCGCTAGACCTGCCCTCATGAAAATTTGATCAATTCTTCATCTTCTCAATACAAGTCAAATGTTTTTTGAATTATTAAAATCGGACGCTCCGTTCTCTTAAAAACTGACTTACCGTTTTCGGCACTTTTTGCCCCGTATCTTTGGAACGGCTGGACCTGCCTTCGCCAAAAACTAATCAGCACGTCTCCTTATCAATACGAATCGAATGTTTTTTGAATTATTCAAATCGGTTGATCCGTGTTCCCGAAATCGTCGACGAAAATTTGTATCCGCACATACATACACACACGTACATACATACATACATACACACACACACACACACACACGCACACACACACACACACATACATCCATTTTTTCTAAGGTATGCCAAAATGTTCAGAAACCTCTGAAACGTAAAGATATATAAAAATTTTAATTTTCGATTTTTTTGCGATTACTATAACTTACCCTACGGGAAGTTAAAAATATGTAAAGTTTTAATTTTAGTATCTAGTTATTAGCCATTGGTTACATTTTTTTATATTTAGCATTATTTTAATAAGATTCATCTTTATTCTTGTTTATTATAACACCTTGTGTGAAAGTCTATAAAATTACCTATAAATCTGTATGCAACAATTTATAATTTTTAGAACAAAATTATATTTGAAAAAAATCATGCAATTAAAATCTTCATAAAGTCCCGTTGTTTAAACTTTGTTTTGGTTTATATTTATATTTATTTTGTTTGAATTTAATTATATAAATTTGAATTATTATATACCATTAGAATTAGAAATTATCTGTAATTGTGTATATAAAACTTTAAATGTCTTAGAACAAAATTATTTAGGAAAAAATAATTAAACTTTGAATACACATATCTTAAAATTGTATACTGATAATTATATTATTAATAACATTTAAGATTTAAATGTGTTGAATACAAATGCAGATTCAAACTATTAAATTAATTGTATACAAATCCATATACAACAATATAAAATTTTCAGAATAAACTTTTATTTAAACAAATTGCTAAAAATTATGGCAAATGTATGATTAAAATATTATTAAAATTAAATCAGAATTTGATGTGATCTGGCTAAATTTAGTTAAACTTGTTTAAATAGTATTATAAATCATTTTTAATAAATATTGTTTGAGTTTTAGAAATTCAGTACTAAGGACATTTAAATTTTCAATGAATTAGGTTGTCAAATATCTCCCTCCCGCTTTTTTGCTCTTGGTTTATAATACAAAAAGGCAGAAGGGAGATATTATTTAAATATAAACACATTTTTATATATTGTTAAAGACATAAAACTATTAGAACAAAATTATATAAAAACAAAATTGGTGAAAGTTGAACAACTTTGTATTCAACTTGAACTTGAAATTGATTATTTTGTAAGACGCTTATATTGTTTCAGCATCAACCTTATTTTTTAAAATCTGAATATATATATATGTATATATATATATATAATTTATTATTTTTACCTCTGAAATCGACAGCAGCCAATAAAGGAGCACTCGAAGAAACAGCCCCATGTACCAAATGGGGATACTTTTCCCGAACCCAAGCAGCCAAAGAACCCGGATAAGATCCTCCAAAAACAATCCACCTTTATAATAATAAAAATTAGAATATATATTACAATTTGTAAAAATGTTGATTCTAATTCTATTTTCAAAAATATTAATTTCAACTAATTACACAAAAATTGAGCTTTTATTATGGTAATCTATATATTATTTAACTTTTATATTATATTAGACACTCAGGTCCGGATGTATTTTCCTTTAAAGTTGTTTAAAACTCGACATAACTGTTTTGGTATTTTATTTTATTAATTTTTAATTTAGCTTAAATCCTTGTGGAAGAGATTCTAGAACATTTGCTTAAAATATAATAAAATATTAGCAAAATGTATCGGCATGAATAAATTCCACAGCAGTCAGAGAAATCAAAAATGAGATTATTCTCTATTATACTTACTTAGGTACATCTGAAAATCCATATTTTTCATTCATGGTCTGAATGAAGAACGCTAAATCAGCTAAAGCTTGCTCACTATTCAGATATATAAGATTTTTTGTACCGAGGTCACTAAAATAAAGTGAAACATACATATAAGTTAAAATAGACAAGTGCATGTGAAAAATTTAAGGGCGGCGAGAAAAAAAACAAAGCAAGTACTAACCTATATGTACAAAATTTTGAAAATTTACAATCGGGTTTGATTAGTACATATTTTTGAATGATAACTAGAATCTTTTGTACAAATTATTAAAGTAATTGCAATTTTATTTAATTAAATACATTTTAATTATTTGCTTTTGTGATATTACTGTTTTTACCCCAAAAATTCAAGTATGCGCTTATTTTCTTTATCTATTTCATAACATAATCGAAAAGTAATATTTTCTTAAAGAAAAATATTTATTTATTTATTTATTTATGTACTGCTCATTAAAACCAAAAAATATTACAGTCTTACATTAGACTAATATTATTTATTGCTTTCTTCTTTTATTTATTATTTACCTTGTAGGATGGCTTTTTCCATAATATCGATGCTCTAATTGAAAGCATAAGGCATTAAATTGTTTTGCATATTCGATCCATTGTCCTTCGACCATCCATTTATTGGTAATGGGTCCTTCTCCACCGATCATCAGGAAAACTGGACCTCCTGGTTTGTAGAACTGGTCGTTTGTAAAATATCTCTACAAAAATAAAAAATAAAATAGAACAAATTCAAGTATTAGATTTATAAATATATTGAGTTGCTGTAGAATTTTTTATTGATAAAAAATCTATACATATTTCTTTTAAATTCACAATCTATAAAAATGTCCTACAATCTTGTTATTAATTTATAATCATTAAAAAGTAAAAATAATCCTCCTATATTTTTGTAAAACTATCACAATTATTGATTTACAAGTATCACAATTTTTACTATGTTTTTTCTTGTTCATTAAAAAGTACAGAAATACATTTAATATTCATTTTTATTTAATTATCTATTATTATTACCTGTTTCCACGTCCCATTCTCAATCGGATTAAAATGATCCAAATTCTGTTCGAACCATTGCTCGGGTGGCAAATGTTTATGATGTCTCCTCAAATGGGGGCTCCCCAAACTGCCTCCAGCTTTGAAAACATTCCACCTGAGTCCATTAACAAATCCACTTAAAAATACAAAAAACACAATTAGTTTCAACATTTTTACATGTGCCTTCTTCGAGTGTTCTTTTTAGATTGAAAGGAAATACGTTTGATGTTATTTGAGATGAGTAATGGATATTCTAAAAGTACAGAATATGCTGATGTTTATGTTTATTTATCTGCAAATGTTATCAGTTGACATTGGAGTCTTTGTGAGATATTGTTTTGATTGTGTTGGTGAAGACAATTTGAGGTTATGGTAGAAAAAAAATAGATTTGTTGGGTTGACGAATTTTTGCACAGTAGTTCTTGTATTGGGGTGTTTATGTATACACTTTTTTCAACCACATATTGTTTAAATCAGCATTATTACACAAAATTGTGATTTTATAACATTTTTGTTGAGTTCAAATCAAGGATTCACCAAACTGTCAAAATGTTGTAAATCCTTCAACAAATATCTCATTCACTATAACTTATATTATTATTCCTTTACACTTATTATTAACACATTTCTTCAATTAATTACACTTATAACGACACAAAGTTATTAAAAGTTTATTTTATCTATATAAAGATGTTTTAAATATGTCTCCTTAAAGCCGGGTCCTTATCGAGCATGTTCGTTCGTGTTCGGTTGTTTACGCATTGTGTTGACCAATCGTAAACGAGGATAATAGTGGTGGGCAAATGTACATAATTCGTTTCGACAGTTGGGTTTTAAAATACAAATTTGTTAAGAAAATTATTATATATATATATATATATATATATATATATATATATATATATATATATATATGTATATATATATATATATATATATATATATGTTAATTATTTATCATATATATTATTATATATTTTGATAAGGTTTGAGGTATTTTTATACATAATATATAGTTTTATAAAAAATTATATAATATATATATATTGTTATATATGTACTAAATTTAAATATTATGCATTTGTTTTATACAAATTTGTATTTTTTTATATTTATCTATTAAATTGTTTCAACAAAATATATATTATTATATATTGTTAAAAAGTCTATAAAATTGTTTACAAATCTGTATATAACAGTCATTTGTATTTATCGAAAATTAATAATGTCAGGTTTTCTGGTTACCTTTTTTATAGTTTTATTGTTTTTTTAAATAATTTGTTTAAACGTATATATTTTATTATATGTTATTAGAAAGCTAACAAAATTATTCATAAATCTGTATATAACAGTATAAAACCTTCGGAACAAAATATTATTTAAAAAATTGACTAAATTTTAATTTTTAATACTGTCATTTTTGTGTACTAACATGTCAAGTTTTCTAGTTACATTTTTCTATATTTTTGACCAATTTGTTAAATAATTTGTTTAAACATGTATATTTTATTACATATCATTATATATATTTATATAATAAAATTATCTATAAATCTGTATATAACAACTCATAACATTTTTAACAAAATTATTTAAAAAAAATTGATTAAACTTTGAAATCAAAATGGTGTGACTCTTGGTAACATTAGTTTCAGGTTGCACTTTTTTATATCAACGTGTATTTTGTTATAAATATTTAGAACAATAGTATTATATATTGTTGAAAAGCTTAAAAAGTTATATATTTTATTAGCAGTTATATAAATCTGTATATAACAATTTGAATCATTTGGAACAAAATTATATTAAAAACAATTAATAACTTTGAATACCAAGTCATTTGGATATATAGAAAACTAATGTCACGTTTTATGGTTTTATTTTTTAATTTTGATGAGCAATATTTTTTTATTTAAATATGTATATTTTATTATATATTATTAAAAAGCTAATAAAATCTATAAATCTGTATACAATCTTTAATAACTTTTCAAACAAAATTTAGTAAGAAAAATTTGTAAAATTTAAAATTTAGTACCTTGTTATTACAGTGGTTCTAGTATGTGTATTTCTATCAATTTTCTGAATAATTTGTTTGAACATATATGAATTATTATATATCATTAGAAAGCTAATAAAATTATCTATAAATCTGTATATAAGAATTTAAATCCTTTGGAACAAAATTATATTAAAAACAATTAATGAAATTGAATACCGAGTCATTTGATTTTATATAAAAATAATGTCACGTTTTCTGGGTACATTTTTTTTAAGTTTTATTGATATTTTAAATGATTTGTTCAAACGTGTATATTTTATTATATATTATCAGAAAGCTAATAAAATTAATTATAAATCTGTATATAACAATTCATAAGGTTTCAAACAAAATCATTTAAAAAAAAAGTTTAAACTTTGAAATCAAAATGGTGTATCTATTGGTGACATTAATTTCATGTTGCACTTTTTTATATCAATTTTGCTCAAAATATTTAAAATATATAAATCATGTTATGTATTTTTAAAAAGCTAATAAAATTATCTACAAATCTGTATATAAAAATTTATAACGTTTGGAACAAAATTATATTAAAAAATTAATAAAATTGAATACCAAGTCATTTAGATCTCTCAAAAACAAATGTCACGTTTTTTGGTTACATTTTTTATAGTTTTATTAAATAATTTGTTTAAACATGTATATATTATTATATATCATTAAAAAGCTAATAAAATCTATAAATCTGTATGTAACAATTTATTAAGTTTGGAACAAAATTATTTAAAAAAATTGTTTAAAATTTGAAATTGAAATGGTGTGTCTATTGATGACATTAATTTCATGTTGCACTTTTTTATATCAAAGTGCATTTTGTTAAAAATATTTAAAATATAACAATAGTATTATATATTGTTAGAAAGCTAATAAAATTACCTATAAATCTGTATATAACAATTTATATCCTTTGGAACAAAATTATATTAAAAAATATTAATAAAATTGAATACCAAGTTATTTGGATGTATTCAAAACTAATGTCAGGTTTTTTGTTACATTTTTTATAGTTTTATTAAATAATTTGTTTAAAGATGTATATTTTATTATATATCATTAAAAAGCTAATAAATCTGTATATAACAATTTATAAAGTTCCTAACAAAATTTTATTTAAAAAAATGTTTAAACTTTGAAAAGGTACATTTAGTTCCATGTAGTTACAAGGAGTTGATTTTCTATTCGGTTACATTTTTTTATATTTACGTTTATATTGTTTAAATTTGTTCCAACATATTAATATTGTTATATATAATAAGAAAGCTAATTAAGTTATCTATTAATCTGTGTATAACAATTTTTTAAGTTTGAAACAAAATTATTGTGAAAAAAATATTAGAATTGTAACTTATATATCGAGTTTTCTTGCCCCATTTTTTTGTAATTTTATTGATTTGTTAAATAATTTGTTCAAACATGTATATATTATTATATATCATTAAAAAGCTTATAAAATTGTTCATGAATTTGTATATAGTTATTCATTACATTTGGAACAACATTTTGTAAAAATTGCTCTTATATTTTGTCATTACAATGGCTGTCTATATAGGTTAGTTTCATGTTGCGTTTTATTACATCTGCGTTTATTTTGTTAAAAATTCTAATGTTATAAATATTTAAAATATAACAATAGTATTATATGTGGTTAAAAAGCTAAAAAAAATATCTAAAAATCTGTATATAATGTTTAATAACTTTTCAAGCTAAATTTATTAAGAAAAATGTGTGAAACTTAATATTTAGTATTGAATTATTATTTTATTGGTGGATTTCAATGTTGTATACATTTTTTTATATCTAGCATTATTTTCTTTACGCTTTTTTTATATTCTTACATATTATGATATATAGTTGTAAACTAGATAAAATTATCTTTAAATCTGTATATAACAATTTGTAACCTTTGGAACAAAATTATATAAAAATAATTAGTTAAAATTTGTAATTAAAATCTTCCTAACACTTCCATATTGTTTCAGCTTCAACTTTACTTTGGTTTATATTTATATTTATTTTGTTTAAATTTAATTAAATATATTAACATTATTATATATCATTTTAAAGCTAATAAAATTATCTACAAATCTGTATATAACAACTTAAGTCATTTGGAACTGAAATATATTAAAAAAGTTGTTTACATATATTATTGAGTTTATTAAATGTTTAATTTTATTAGTTTTTATTTAATGTTATATATTTGTAGTTTATATTAAATGTTATGAAGCTATCTATAAACTCTTAATACTCAAATTTTCTCACATATTGTCTTTAGTTTGTAATTTGTGCACTTTAAAATGTAATTATATTGTATTATTGCCTTGGGAGTTGATAAAATAAATAAATAAATAAATAAATATTCTTATATATGTACTAATGATAAGATGTCTGCTTTTCTTGTTACACTAGTTTATATTTTTATACATTTTTTAAAACAATTTGTTTAAACATGTACAAATTGTTATATATCATTAAAAAGCTTATGAAATTATCTAAAAAACTGCATATAACAATATGTAACCTTTGAAACAAAATTATATAAAAATATTTAGTTAAAGTTTGCAATTAAAATCTTCCTAACACTTCAATATTGTTTTAGTTTCAACACTTTGGTTTATATTTATATTTATTTTGTTTAAATTTATTTAAATATATTTACATTATTATATATCATTAGAAAGCTAATTAAATTATCTAAAAATCTGTATATAACATGTTAAATCATTTGAAACAAAATTATATTTAAAAACTTGATTAAATATATTCCTATGTATGTACCAGTGATAAGATGTCTGCTTTTCTTGTTAGATTTGTTTATATTTTTAGAAATATTTTAAATAATTTGTTCAAAAATGTATACATTGTTATATATCATTAGAAAGCTAATAAAATTATATATAAATCAGTATATAACAATATGTAACTGTTGAAACAAAATTATATATAAAAAAATCATTAAACTTTGCAATTACAATCTTTCTAAGGTGTCCATATTGTTTTTGCTTCAACGCTTTGGGTTTATATTTATATTTATTTTGTTTAAATTTATTTAAATATGTTAACATTATTATATATTATTAGAAAGCTAACTAAATTACCTAAAAATCTGTATATAAAGTCTTAAATAATTTGAAACAAAAATATATTTAAAAACTTGATCAAATATATTCCTATGTATGTACTAGTGATAAGATGTCTGCTTTCCTTGTTACATTAGTTTATATTTTTATAAATTTTTCAAATAATTTGTTCAAACATTTATACATTGTTATATAATGAAATTATCTATAAATCAAAATATCACAATGTGTAACTGTTGGAACAAAATTATATAGAAAAAAATCATTAAACATTGCAATTTCAATCTACCTAAGGCGTCGATATCGTTTTTGTGTAAACGCTTTGGTTTATATTTATATTTAATTTGTTTAAATTAATTTAAATATATTAATATTATCATATATCATTAGAAAAGCTGTTTAAATTATCTATAAATCAGTATATATCGTTTCGAACGAAATTAAGTTAAAAAAATGTTTAATCATTATTATCAAACACTGACGTCATTTTTGGTAAACTAATATGTCTGCTAACTAATAATTTGTTTTCACATGTATATATTATTATATATCATTAGAAAGCTAATAAAATTACCCAAAAAACTGTATATAACAATATGTAACTGTTGGAACAAAATTATATAAAAATATTTCGTTAAACTTTGGCGCCAGGCGCCTACATTATCTTAGCTTCAAGGTTTTTGATTTATATTTATATTTATTTTGTTAAAATTTAATTAAATATATTAACATGATTATATATCACTAGAAAGCTAATTAAATTATCTAACCTATGAATCATTATTGTTTAACCACTTTTTGATCAACTGCCCTACAAACTGTCTCGCTTGTTTCAATTGAGGCAAATCAGAGTCCCTTGCTGGGTACACATTTGCACAATGTGCAGTACCTAATGTAAAAATTAAATTACTTTAGATTTGTTTGTTTGAAATATAAAACCATAAGTTATTAAGCTATTCATTATGTACGTTTCGACACCGTATGTGTGCCATCATTATATTTTCTTAGTTCTAACCACCTATGTGTTTTATTCCTTTGCTGTTTAGTAATTTTAATTATAATTTTCTTTCAATTTGTAGCTTACTGTATATGATATATTAGTACAATATGTCCAAAAGTATGAATGTAGTTTACCACTGCAATTTTTATTTTATATTGCTGAATAAATATTACCTTTGATATAAACAGCAGGACTTTCCTTCCTCATCGACTTTGTGATTCCGAGTGCATGCCAAGGATCGATGGAACCATGCACGAATACAATTCTAGTCGTCGGAATATTTAGGGCTCCGTATATTATATTTGTACGCTCCACTGCTTTCTCTAGATTGTCCATTGAGTATCTAATGTAAAAAAAATAGACATAAATATCAAAGTACTTATAAAAGCTTAATTGATGAAAAGTGATTGAAGTAAATTTTAAAGACACTTTTTATACTTATCTTTGTAGTTTAGTTATTTTATATAATCTATATATCTTATTATATATCATTAGAAAGCTTAATTAATTATCTATAAATCTGTATATAACAATGTATTATTCTTGAAACAAAATTATGTTCAAAAATGTTTAAACTTTAAAATCAAAATGACGTTTCACCGGTTGCATGTTTTTATATAAACGTTTCTTTTATTATAAATATTTAAAATATAACAATAATATTATACATTACTAAAAATGTAATATACTTACCTATAAATCTGTATATAACAATTTATAAAGTTTCTAACAAAATTATATAAAGATTGATAATAATTGTAACTTTTATGTTTTATTTTCGCGACATAAAACTAGTTGTCTTTAAGAAATGTATTATAATAAATATTAAATTTAAACTTATATTCCTATAATTTGGTATCAAAAGCGATATTTACCTCAATCCAAAAATATCTTTGCACTTTTGGATAAAGAAGTCAACAGGAAAATGTTTTCCAAATATATTATTCTTATCGCTTTGTGAACTTGTTTGAAAGAAACCAAATTGTGTGCATGTTTGGTACATCCATTGTCGACCTAATAATAAAATAAAATATCATAGTATAAATACTTCTATATATAATAATAGCTTATATATATTTAATAATAGCTTAATTTTATATATTAAAAAGAATGTCTTCGAGCCAAGTTTCATATAACTTTAAAAAGTACACTAAAGTTTGGGAAGATGGCTTTGTAAATTATTTTCGTTACATTTGAAATTTTATTGCAATATATTAATTATATTTATATATTATATTACTACCTCCTTCATCCATTTCACTGTCCCAAGATGTATTCCTCAACTTATTAATCATATTATCGTATTTGTAATCCAAACATTTCTCATCGGTGGCATTTAATATTAAAGAATTAACTTCTGCAAGGCGATCCAAAAGTGTTCCAATGGCTTCGTTCACCATGATGTCACAAAGCTAAAAATAAATGAATTAAAAAATGTCTTCAGTAAAAAACATAAAAGATAAAAGATGGATTAATATTTGAGTACATATTTAAATATTTATATTATATTTTATATTAAAAATGTAAACATGTATATTTAAGGGAGTATTCTACTGTAGAGCCATGAATTTCGCCCGGTTTTTGAAGCGCTGTATAAAGGAAACAAATAATATATTTATTATCGATTTTTTTATCATTTGTTTATTGATATTTTATTATTACATAAAAAAATTATTTAAAAAAAATAATTAAAATTCACAAAGTTATGAGCAGTCAAAGTGGGGGTTCCCAAAAAAAGAGGGTGTCCTGGCGTACATGATTCTAACCCTCCTGGTGATTTGAAACATAAAAAATATATGGATTCTTAACTATAATAGATGCCGCTATCGTATGAACCTTGAATAAGTTAAAAAAAAATTTTTTGTTTGAATGGCAGCAGTTTGAAAAAAAAATTAGTTTTTTTCATGTTTTTTCTACAATTCTGAATTTTTTAAAAATACTAAATGAAAAGTTATAGTTTTGGGCAAGGTCCATACGATAAACCGGTGTATAGAGAAGATCCTCTCCAAATTTGAAGTAAATCAGTTCATTAGAACTCGAGATATCCTTACCGCCAGCTCGAAAAAAGTAGTTCCGAGAAAAACGCGTTCAAAGTTTTGAGACAAGTCGGACCCGAACCGAGGCCACGTCACTAAAACGGCTATAACTCAGGAAATAATAATAATTTTGAAAAATCCTTTCAATGACATATTTTTGAATAACTAAACTTTGAAAATATGAAAAAAAAAATTTTTCAATTTTTTCAAAATTCTACAGTAGAATACCCCCTTAATAAAGCAATTGAATAAGTAGTTGTATTATATAAAGATAAAAAGTGAATCGTTTAATTAATTAATCATTTAATTTCTATTCAATCTATCTATCTATATTTAATCAAAATCTGATTTCAATTAGTAAAGTAAGATCAATATTTTATGCATACAATATATACTTATATGATTATCTTACCGTATCAATAGTAATATTAGAAGTACCATCTTTACTCATTCTATTATTTTTATTATATTGAACAATATCACCAAAATTATTTGCTAACATTTCAAATAAATTACTAATGTCTAAAGAGTTGTCCACATTACTCTCTATCGGGTCACACAGTCTAAAATACAAATAATAATAAATACAAACAAATGATAAATAAAACACATAGTTTTATACTGATGATGAAGTTTGTTATTCGCACCTGAATTTTTCATCCAGAGATCTCATCCCGATCATGTGTTTCATTGAAATCTCCAATTGTTTCGTTCCATTCTTGACAGCCTCCACGCATTTATCACTGTGAGTAGCTAGGGAATCTTTTACTACCACATAAAATTCTAAAATATAAAAGTTAATTGTAATTTACTAATTTTATTTATATATATATATATATATATATATATTTGGGGTCCTTAGCGCCCGCATGCAACTTTTTTTCTAGCGCCCCCCCCCCCTATTAATTTTAACTGTTCTAACAGTTTATCATTAAAATTATATAAATATTTACATATTTTCTAAAAATTAATTTTTAATTATTCTGGATTTAGTAGGTACATAAAAAATTAGATATAATTTAAAAGCGTATAAAATATATTGATTTTAACTTTATTTAGAAACTCGAAGCGATTCGCGGGTTTAGTGTAATTAAATATTTTTAAATTTTCAATTATTTTTAACGTAAGTGAAATATTAATGTTTGGGTTTTAAAACATTTTCTTATTTATTATGCGATTTATTCTATTGAGCAAATCATGCCAAGAGAGTTAAAAAAAAACTAGCTTTTCATTTTCAATCATAGCACTCGTATTTCATGTTGAATTTTTAAAATTTGAATTTAATTTAAGTTTTTATCATTTACAATATCCAAAATTTCGCCGAATTGTATTCATCCTTGCTTTCTCGTCATATCCATAGTATCAGTTTGTTGTTCTAAAGTTCAACATATTTTAGAAGTATTGTCCAAAAATCAGTAAAAAATGCAAAGAAATTACACATTTCTTGAAATATATAAAACTTGTTATATTTGAATAATAATGTAATAATTCTGCATAGTTGATAATTATTAAATTTAGAGTATGGACACCACTAGGTATAAAAAAAGCCTTAAGATTTTCCTTCCAAAGTAAATTTTGCTTCCATTTTTTCATATTTGTTCCATTTCCATAACCCTAACCACGCATGTTTTGCAGGTTTGTGCTTATGGAATTGAACACTAGATAATTTCTTTTTCGATTCCACCGTAACTTCAAAAAAAAAATGAATAAGTAGATTAAGCCATAAACAGAGCTGTTATTTACTAATTTGCATAGTTATTAATCGGTTAATTGTTCCTACTGATATCACATTGCAACAAAATAAATATGCTTTTTGTCTCCGTATCCCTAGTTAAGTTAGGCTGTTTATTATAATTTAGTAAGTATTCTAGATTTTATATAAATTCTAGATTCCAGATTTTCTATAAAAAACTATAGATATTATATTAAAAATTTAATTTCCGAAACTCGTTTTGGCGCCCCCTAAGGCGTGCGCCCGCATTTTTTGCATGCATCGCATGCAAGGCAGGACCGGCCCTGTATATGTAAATATATATACTAGCAAACCCGACGAACTCTGTTTCGCCACCAGATGGTTTCGTTAGAAAGATGAAGAAATTATTTGTTTGTTTTATATTTGAAAAGGAAAAATTTGATTTTATTATACAACAGTAACGAATTTATTGCGATTACAAAAATGAAGTGTTCTTTAGTTGAACTTCTCTAAGTAAATGAAAGTGAATCCGCAAATTATCCGTTTTATTGAAGTGCTCTTTGGTAAACCACATTTTTTGTTTTTTGGTCTGACGTTAAACAAACAAAGCGGATGGTTTCCCAACTCGTAAACAGGCAACGTATAACTGCTTATGTGAAAAACAATGATTTTCTAAATAATCTATTTGAAATTTATCCCGCAAACACTAAGCGATTGGCCTTGAGACTTGCTATTGCGAACGCAAGGCGAACTGGAAATTGCAATCGTTTGAAGTCAAACGGAAGACCAGTCGGAATCATTGGTATGTCACCGAATCGCCAGCAATTTTTTATTGAATGGTGAAATTCAGTGCGTGTACATCATTATTCTTTGCGGCAAGAATTGAGCTCGTTGACTTAACCAAGCATAATTCTGATAATTCTCACTAATGTCATTACTCGAATTTTTAATTACGATGCATGAAGTTCCACTAATTTTCTTAGCTATAAACCTTGCGGAGCCCGAGACATTTCCAACGAATGCAAAATTGTCGAAATCGGTTCGTGCGTTCTGGAGTTATTTCGTCAGGAAGGAAAACCCGACTTATTTTTATATATATAGAAGATTACCTTTGAAATCGACAGCAGCCAGCAAAGGTGCACTTGAAGAAACAGCCCCATGTACCAGATGTGGATATTTTTCTCGAACCCAAGCAGCTAAAGTTCCCGCATAAGAGCATCCAAAAACAATCCACCTTTGTAACAATAATAATATTTACAATATATTCTTTTCTTCAAATATATATTTAATACTTACTTTGGTGCGCCTGAAAATCCACATTTCTCGTTCATGGCCTGAATAAAGGATGCTAAATCAGCCAAGGCTTGTTCGCTGTTCAGATATATAAGATTTTTGGTACCGAGATCACTGAAAAATAAAATAATACTTATTATGTATAAAGTATTTAATGCATATTATGATAAAATATCTTATTTACCTTGTAGGATGACTCTTTCCATAATATCGATGTTCCAATTGAAAGCATAAAGCGTTAAACTGTTTTGCATACTCAATCCATTGTCCTTCGACCATCCATTTATTGGTAATGGGTACTTCTCCACCGATCATCAGAAAAACTGGACCTCCTGGTTTGTAGAACTGGTCATTCGTAAAATATCTCTACAAAAGAAAAATAAATAGGAAAATTTATGATCAATTTTAAATATATTGAATTGCTGTATAATTCTATATTAATACTAAAAACTATAATTATCTCCTTTAAATTTACAATCTATAAAAATATCCTACAATTATATTATTAATTAAAAATCATTGAAAAGTAAAAAAATTAATTTTATATTTTGGTTAAACAATCACAATTATTAATTTATAAATATCACAATATTTAGTATGTTTTTTCTTCTACATTAGAAAATAAAAAAATACGTTTATTATCTGCTATAATTCAATTATCTATTATTACCTGTTTCCACGTCCCATTTTCAATCGTGTTAAAATGATCCAACTTCTGTTCGAACCATTGCTCGGGTGGTAAAATCTGTCCATTAACAAATCCACTTAAAAATATAAAAAACACAATTAGTTTTAACATTTTGCTTCTACGATATGTCTGGTTATAAAGCTTTGTAAAGAATGCAAAAGAATTGTTATTTGAGATATAGTTTGGCAAAAAAATACTGATGTTTATCTAGGCTAATTATTTTATTGCATTGCAAGAGAAATATGTTAGGTTATAAAAGAAATAAAAGTGTTTAAACAGGATTTGTTTGGTAGATAAGAAGTTATTGCATTTAATAAGTATATTGTAGTATTTATGTACCCACCTTTTTCAACCACATATTGTTTAAATCACCATTATTAAATTAAATTGTAATTTTGTAACATTTTGTTGAGTTCAAATCAAGGATTCATCAAACTGTCAAAATGTTGTAAATCCTTCAACAAATATCTCATTCACTATAACTTATATTATTATTCCTTTACACTTATTATTAACACATTTCTACAGTTAATTACACTTATAACCACAAAAAGTTATTAAACAGTTTATTTTATTTATATAAGGATGTTTTTAAAATGTCTCGGTTCGGTTCGTTACGCCTCGTGTTGACCAATCGTAAACGAGGATAATAGTGGTGGGCAAATGTACATAATTCGTTTCGACAGTTGGGTTTTAAAATACAAATTTGTTAAGAAAATTGTTATATATATATGGTAATAATTTATCAAATATACTATTATATATTATGCATTGTTAATAAAATTATCTATAAATCTGTATATAACAATTTATAAGGTTTAAGGCAATCCGTATATAACGTTTAATAACTTTGTGGACAAAAATTAAATTAGAGAAATATTCGAAGTTTAAAATTTAGTATCTACTTATTATCCATTGATGGATTTCATTGGTTCAGTTTTTTTACATTTAGTATTATTTTGTTAAAAATTTTATATATTCCTATTTATTTTGATATTTTAGTATTATTTTGCTAAACAGTCTATAAAATTATCTATGAATTTGTATACAACAATTGATAACTGTCGGAACAAAATTATATAAAGATAATAAATTAAACTTTGAAATTAAAATCTTTGTAAGACTCTCATATCGTTTTAGCTTCAATGCTTTGGTTTATATTTATATTTATTTTGTTTAAATTTAATTAAATTTATTAACATTATTATATACCATTAGAAAGCTAATTAAATTATCTAAAAATCTGTATATAATATGTTAAATCATTTGAAACAAAATTGTATATAAAGAAATATTCCTACATATGTACTGATGATGATAAAACGTCCGCTTTTCTGGTTACATTAGTTTATATTTCTATCAATTTTTTAAATAATTTGTTCAAACTTGTATACGTTACTATATATCATTCAAAAAGTAGATAAAATTATATATAAGTCTGTATATAACAATTTGTAACCTTTGGAACAAAATTATATAAAAATAATTAGTTAAAATTTGCAACTAAAATCTTCCTAACTAAGAGTCCCATATTGTTTTAGCTTCAAGGCTTTATTTATATTTGTAATTATTTTGTTTCAATTTCATTAAATATATTAACATTATTATATATTATTAGAAAGCTATCTAAATTGTATGTAATTATGTGTATAAAAATTATAAACTCTTGAAATAAAATATTCCATGAAAAATTATTTAATCCACATTATATATCAAATTTTATTTTCAATTCGCTTGGTTTAGTAATTTGCATTCTTAATCTAAGTTAAACATAAAAATAGTTTAATTAATTTTCTTAACACACTTTCGCATATAATACACATCATAAACATTAATTTAAAGATAACACCTGTTACCTAAATATTTAAGATAATCTGAATTTCATTTACCGCATTTAAAAGATTAAGTCCCTAAATTAATTTCATATAATTATTAACTCTTATGTACGATATTTGAAAGACCTACTTTTAAGTCATTGTACACAAAAACATATTAATCTGAAATTAAAAAATATATATATTAAAATTTGATATATTCAATGTTCATGCATTTAATTTAAGAATGATTGAAAATGCTCTTATAACCAGTGTTCTAAATTTTTAAGAAAAAAATTGCATTACAAACTAATTATGTAATAAAATTAGTATTAATTGTGCTAACGCATTAATTTCAAATTACATCATTTAAAACTATTCGTAGTTACTAAAAAAAAACTGCAATAAATTTTATTGTCAATGAAAAAAAATATATATATTTCATACACATAAAATTTGAGCATTTAGAATCGTTTTCAATTCAATTTCATAAAATGAAAACGTTTTACCCAAATTTTGTAAGAACCTCTATTTTTTGGAGTATTTTTTACTTCAATTGTGTGCTGTCCTTCGAGGCTCAAACCATGAAGATCAGGAATTAAATATTTCACACGCATTATTTTGTTTCACATTTTTCTTTAACATGTACTTGATTCCTGAATGCTTAAACTTATTTGTAATTTTAATCCAACAACAAACACTGAAAGAAAAAGTAGCCTTATTCTAAATCTTATTTTATAAAAAATAAAACCCTATTGTATATTTTTAGCTTTTATTTAACTGCACCAAAGAAAGATACAAAACCAATCGTAAACCCCTTCTGGTAACAGCTTAGATATATATAAAAATGTTTATCGGTTAGACTTGGCTACTCTTTCTAACTCATCTTTCTTCTTAATGGCGTATGAATTTGATGATCCCTGGAAGAAAAAAAATAGCGATAAATATCAGCGTACAACTTAAGCAATCTTAATTTTTATAAAGAATGTTAGTAATAAGTTAATTGTGTTGTTTTTACACGTTCCAAGAACAATGGTTATTTTTACAGAACCACATTCTAGGATAGGGTGCAAAATTTTGATATAGTCCATAAGCGAAACTGAAATGGCTCTAGGAGACACCAAGTCAGCATTTGAAAGGACAACTGGAACTAAAATTAGCAACTCAACTGCCTATTGTTGATTTTTTTGTATTATAGTCTTTCCCTATATCAATTAATTTCTTGTATTAATTTTTATCTCCACCTTTTTCTTTCTCCTTATATCTATGTCTTTCATATTTGATTCTATTTTTTTTTCAATTTGTTTTTAATATGTATTCATTTTTCATTTTTTAGAACATAAAAGAAGTCTACTGACAAATACATTTAGAAACTTATTTTGAAAAAAAATTTAAACTCAAGAAATAAAAACTGACAAATTTATATTTAAATTTATTATATTCAATTACTCTACTGGAAAATATAAAAAAAAAAATAAGAATGACAGTTTAAAAAAACTCTACTGATGAGCAAATTCGGAATTTATTGATAAAATTTCTTCAAAAAAAAAAAAAAAAGAATTCTACTGACGAGCAAATTCAAAAATTATTGATGAAAAAAATTAAAAAAAGGAACTCTACTGACGAGCAAATTTGGAAATTATCAATTTGTAAAAAAAGAACTCTAGAGATGAACAATTTCAGAAATTACTATTTTAAATTTACTATTTTAAATTACTATTTTTACTATAAAGTTAATTCAAGAAAAAGTCTACTGATGAGCAAATTCAACAATTTAATAAAAAGAAAGAATTCTACTGATGAGGCATTCCAAAAATGTATAAATGTACAATGCGTATTCTTAAATTAATAAAGAAATTTAGATAAAAAAAACTCTACTAACTATAAAAAATTTGGGAATGATTTATTTAGACAAAAAGAACTCTACTGGCAAAATGCCGAAATTTTTAGTTTGGAAAAAGAAGTCTACTGACTAGCAAATTTCGATACTATTGGTTTGAAAAAAAAAAACGAATAAGCAAATTTGAAAAAAAAAATTACTGATAACTAAATCCGAAAATTAGCGATAAGAAATTTATAAAAAAAAGGACTCTGCTGGCAAGCAAATTTAAAAATTTGCTTTTATTTTTAGCTTTTAAATATTAATTTTTATCTTGCTATTTTATCTCTGTCCCTTTTTATCTTCAAGTCTTTTATATTTATTTATGTCTCATCTATTAATATATGTTTTTATGTAGATTAAGATTTAAAGCTAGATTTAAGCCTCATTTAATTTTTAAACTTTTTTGTTTTGCACTTAATATATACTAATAAGTGAAAATATAAAATTGATAAAAATATATCAAATTCAAATATATTGATGAAATAAATAAAATTGTAGAAATGTTTGACAGACAGAAGAAAAATATTTAATAAACCTCGTGAAGGGTTGCTCAGTATTGATATAGAATTATTTCTCTTATTTGTCTTTATGTGTTCCATATCTATTAGATATATCTCTTTCAAATCTATATTTCAAATTTATCTTATTCACATCCATCTACGTATCTCATCTATCTTTCAAAACTACCTATTTCAAATCTATTTATCTCTTTCACATCAACTATATATTTGTGGCGATATCAAGCAGGCTGGTTTTTATTTGTAAAAAAACAATCGGACATGTCATGTATATTTTTGATATCGAAATATTTTTATAGTTAATAAATTTATATTTTTTTATTATGTTGGGAGTTTCTAATTAAATATATTATCATAATCATAACTACTCCCACATATTTAATGTTCATTAATTTGTTCAAATAAAGAGTCATCATAAAATGACCAAAAAAAAAATTATACAAATTTATTATATTGCAAAAATATCTATACTTATGAAATTGTTAAATTATATAGAATTTGTATTAATATTGACATGAGTGTTACCATTACCATTATACTGTGTAAAATAAATTTCTCTTTCGCATTTCTTTCAAATCTATCTAACTCTTCATCTCTTTCAAATCTATTTATATAGATTTCTTTCACTCTTATCATCCAACTCTTTCAAATCTATCGTTATCTTTCACATCTCTCTTTCAAATCTATCGATATCTGTTTCAAATCTTTATATAACTTTCAAATTTGTGTGTTTCGATCTCTTTCAAATCCATTTCTATCTCTTCAAAATCTATTTATTTCTATCTTTTTCAAATCTATTTCTATCTCTCCCGAATCTATTTTACCCTTATCTACCTCTCTTTTGCACCCTTATTTACCACTTCTGTTAAGTATCTTTAATTTACTGATTGAAGAAAGTTAATGAAAGAAAATTCTACTCTAGAAATGCTTGGAGGGATAAATAAAAGTATTTAAAGAGCTACCTAAAGGGTTGCTTATTGATATAGAATTTAAAATATGTAAAGGGGTACCTGAAATATTGGTTATTATTGATATAGATTTTTCTTTTTATTTATGTGTATCCCTTTCATATCTATCGATCTATCTCTCTTTCAAATTTATTTATCTATCTTTCAAACTTACCTAAGTTTGAAATTTTTATCTCGTTCACATCCATCTACCTAATCTATCTCTTATCTATTTTTCAAAACGAGATAAGTATCAGTTATTTATCTCTCAAATTAATATCTTTCACATCTATCGATCTCGATTTCACATTTATCTCTTTCAAATCTATATCTCTTTCAAATCTATCTATATCTCTTTCAAATCTATATCAATTTCTTTCACAACCATCTGTATTTTTGACATCCATCCATTTTGCTTTCATACCTGTATCTCTCTCACATCTATCTCTAAATCTATTTATCTCTTTAATCCATTTCAAATCCATTTATTTCTATTTTCAATCTATCTTTTTTTTATCTATTTCAAATCTATTTATTTATCTCTTTATCCTAAATCCATCATTATCTCTTTCACTCTTATTTATCTCCCTTTCACATCATCTATCTATATCTCTTTCAAATCTATCTATATCTCGTTCAAATCTATCTATATCTCGTTCAAATCTATATCAATTTCTTTCACAACCATCTGTATTTTTGACATTCATCCATCTCGCTTTCATATCTGTATATCTTTCACACGTATCTCTTTATCCATTTAAATCTATTTAATTATCTCTTTATTCATTTCAAATCTATTTATCTATCTATATCTGTTTCAAATCTATCTATCTATCACTTTTTCAAATTTATCTATCTATTTCTCTTTCAAATCTATGTATTGATCTATCTCTTTGAATCTATCTATCTAGATCTCTTTCAAAGATCTGTATCTTTTTGACATCCATCCATCCATCTTGCTCTCATATCTGTATCTCTCTCACATCTCATTATCTATTTTAAATCTATATCTCTATTTTAAATCTATTTATCTTTTTATCTATTTTAAATCTATTTCTAATTCTTTCAAATCTATATCTCTTTCAAATCTCTTTCACCCTTATCTATCTCTTTTGCACCTCTATTTACCACTTATTTATTGATAAGTATCACTAATTTATTGATGAAAAAGTTTATGAAATAAATAAAATTCTACTCTAGAAATGCTTCGTAGACCAAAAAAAACAGAAGTACTACCTGAAGGGTTGCTTATTATTGATATATAGATTTTTTTTTCATTTGTGTATCTCTTTCAAATCTATTGGTCTCTTTCAAATCTACCTATCTCTTTTGAATTTATTTATATCTCTTTCAAATCTACCTATCTCTTATTTATCTTCCAAAACCATCATCTTATCACTTATCTATCTCTCAAATTTATTTATCTTATTCACATCTATCCACCGCTTTTTTAGATTTATTTTTTTCTCTTAAATGTATTTATCTCTTTTTCAAATCTATCTATATCAATTTCTTTCACACCCATCTATTTGACATTGATCCGTCTAGCTTTCATATCTGTATCTCTTTCACATTTATCTTTTTATCTATTTTAAAAATAATAATTTATCTTTATCTATTCCAAATCTATCTTTCTTTCACTCTTTTTTATCTCTTTCTTTCACTCTTATTAATCTCCCTTTCACATCATCTATCTATATCTCTTTCAAATCTATCTATATTTCATTCACAACCATCCATCTATTTCTTCCACATCTATTTACTTCAAATTATCTCCGAACTATCTCTTTCACATCTAGCTACTCCGCTTTCACATACACATATCTATATCTTTTATTACAATCATCTATCCTTTACATCTTACCTTAGCAGCGTTGATAAGTTCATCAGCTACGCATTCGGCGATCGTCTTAATGTTCCTGAAGGCGGCCTCGCGAGCTCCGGTGCACAGCAGCCAGATGGCCTGGTTGACGCGACGCAGAGGAGACACGTCGACGGCCTGACGACGAACGGTGCCGGCGCGACCGATACGCGTAGAGTCTTCGCGGGGGCCTGAGTTTATGATGGCGGTTACCAAGATCTGGAAAAGATAATTAAATAGTTTGATAAGTATTAGATAATTGAAAGAAATTGTATCATAAGGTAGTAGAAAAGTAGTGTCATGAATATCAAATGTTTTCAAATAGATTATTGTAAATACTGAAACATTGTTCAATATTTATAAGAATTATATAAACTGAGTTGGAAAGTTGAAATTATTTGTTTAAAGTATATAAGTGAACTTTATAACTTTAGCCAGAATTAACCCTTTACGCTCCGTTGTCGGCTCCAGTTTAAGAATAAATATTTAACTAAAATAAACTGGCTTTATAAATAGGTATGTAAAAATAATAAGTAAAGTTTTTTTTTACAAAATTTCAGTAATATAATTATCATAATTTGCTTGCAAATAGTGTTCATTTTACACTTCACAGTAAAGTTCTTTTTATATTAAATTAGATGATAAATACATGCTATTTATACATGATTTAGTTTAAATTCTGGAGTGCTTGCCATGTCTTCCGAACCTAATACGACGCTTTTTCATACGTTTTTACTTAGGCTCGGGTGCGCATGGTGAGCGTTACGCCAATATTTTCAGTGTAAATTTATTATTTACTATTTATTAGTTTTCGGTTCTACTGTTATGAACAAAGTGTAAGTGATATTTTACCTTAAGGTAAATTTTACATAATTAAAAAGTTGATGATGGCCGTTACCAAGATCTAGAAAAGATAGGAAATAGTTTGATAAATAACATGAATGATTGAAAGAAGTTTGTTAGATGATAAAGAGGTAGTTAATTATAATAAATTAGTGGAATTTATGAGCGCTGGCGGTGTTGTCCGAACCTAACGGAAAGGTTTTTCGTATGTTTTTGCTTAGGCTCGGGTACGCACGGTGAGCGTTACGCCAATAATTTTTTAGAACAAATGTATGCAATTAGTTTTATTTTTCTGACTAGATGTAAGTGGCATTTTTTCTTAAGGCAAGCTGCCTCAATATACATACATACATACACACACACGGATATATATATATATATATATATATATATATATATATATATATAGATATAGATCTATATATATATATATATAGATATAGATCTATATATATATATAGATATAGATCTATATATATATATATATAGATATATATCTATATATATATATATATATATATATATATAAAGTGACTCTACTGACAACCAACATCAAATTATTTGTTTAACAACATAGAGCTATTCATGAATTAAATTGAAATGTTATTTTAGACACTTAGTTCTTTTAGAAGAACTTTCCTAACAAGCAGATTAAGACAAAGTTTGGAGAAAATTATTGGAGTAAAGAAACTCACTGAAAAACAAATGTAAAAAAATGTAAAACGTAACGACGGGCAAGACTATAAAGATAATGATAAAATAGTTTTTAAGAAGAAAAAAATAACTCTGATATGAGCAGTTTTGGAAATTATTGATCAGAAAATTTAAGAACTCTACTGTTGAGCAAATTCAGAAAATTGAACTACTGACAAGCAAATTAGATTTTATTGATAAATTGGAGAAAAAAATCTACTTATGAGCAATTCTGGAAATTGCTTAGAAATCTACTGGGGAGCTAGTTGAAATTTTTGATCTTAAGAAAAAACTTATACAATTCGGTAAAAAACTTGAAATCAAACTTGACCACAATAATCATTATTTAAAATGTAAGACCAACCAGCAAACAAAAAAAATCTAAAAGGTGACTAGAAAAAAGAACTCTACTGGCAAGGAAATTAAGAAAAAATGCAAATATTAGTTTAGAAAAAGAACTCTACTGACAAGCAAGTTATTTCAAGAAATTCAAGAAAAAGAACTGGACTTATGAGCAAGTAAAGAAGTTATTAGTTTGGAAATGAATGGAACTGTACTGACAAGCAAATTAAAAAAAATGTTTAGAAACAATTGATGGGCAAATTTGGAAAAAAGAATCTACCGACGGACATACATAGCAAAAAAAAAACTACTTAAGAGATTAATTTGAGTAAAAACTGGTTACTAAATGTAAAAATCATTAAAATTGTAAGAGAAAGAACTCTACTGATGAGCAAATTGAGAAATTATTTGTAAAATGTAAATGCAGATAAATGCAAATTTGTGTTTAAAAAAAAATTAAATGTGATATTAGACAGCGAAAGAATTCTAGTAAGAAGTAAAATAAGAGAATTGAACCAGGATTCACACTTGAAACAAAATTCTTTAAAAACTTCAAACTTCTGGAATATGAGTTTAAATTTATAAAGATAAACAAAAATTATTGTAATTAAATAGATTATAGATACACTTATCTGAAAAATCTGTTCGTACATATTTTAGGTTTTCATTGAAGGTAAACCAGAGTCTTCATCATTCCAAAAGGGCCAAAAAGTGAATTCAAAGAAAAAGGTCCAAAATAACTATTCTTAACAAGATATCTATGCAAACTAGTAAAAATAGTTATTTAAAAATTAGTATAAAAAAACAAGTAAAAAATGCCCACTTAAAATGTGGTTACATAACATGTTCTTAGATAAATGTTAAAAGAAATAAAGGTGAACCAAGTTAATAGATTGTAAAGATACAGTCATTAAAGGTTAGGTTTGCTCAGAGTCTAAAATTTTGATCAAAAACCTTGTCAAACAGTCTTTATGGAACGTAATATACATATTTAATAATGTATTACATACATAAATTTAAGAAGAACTATTAAACCGATGAAAAAAGTATTGAATATTGAGAAGTTTCAAATTAAATTTAATGACGTAATCTACAAAAACCTTTTGCAAATGGCTGAACAACTGTCAATAATTTTACAAATTGAACAAAAACTTTGCAATAATGAATGAATAAAATTATCCAGTATTTTTTCATATTTATCAAAAATAAATGTGTAAAACGTCCTTTATTATACCAGCAATAAAGAAAATCTTTCAAGTTTTAAATTAGATTTAAAAATAACCTAAAAAATTCAAAGTTATCCAAACAACTGTCAAATATTTCTACAATTTCAGCAAAACTTTTGCAACATTGCATCAATACAATAGTAATTGTATAGATTTATCAAAAAATAATTCATAAAACTCTTAAACCGGTATGAGCAAAAACCTTGCTAATTAAAAATTAAAATTAAATTTAATGACACAACCTAAAAATTAACTTAAAGATGGTTGAATTGTCAAATATAAATCTTACAATTTGAGCAAAAGCTTTGCAAAAATGTATTTATCCATTATTTCTTGGTATTTGTCAAAAATATGATCTATATAATGCTTTCTATTACCTGATTTAAAAGCAAATCAGTAATTAAATTAAACTCGTCAAGTTTTTTTGAGGTTATGTTAGGTTAAATTTAACTTAAAAACTTTAAAAATAAGTGAAAAAATAATAAATTTAAAAAAATAATAGAATTGAATAAATAATTTCAAAAGAGCACAATTAATGCTAAAAGGAGTTTAACAGTTTGTGTTGCAGTATGGTTCCAGATACATCGTTATTAAATAAACGTATATCCAGTTTTATTACAGCTTTTCTTCTAGTCCAAATGGGAAACCAAGTCGTCAATTGAAGTGACAGACACAGCACTATATTTGGACCAACCCAATAACTAAATAAAAATTTAGTTGCATACACCCTAGATACACTATCTTTTGACATTGTGCCATTTGGAGGTTACGTTATGTTTTACCATCAATTACAATGATTATTTTTATTACCTGTAATGGATTTTCTCCAGTAAGCAAATGAATGATTTCAAAAGCGTGCTTGACAATACGGATGGCCATCAATTTTTTGCCATTGTTACGTCCGTGCATCATCAGGGAGTTGGTCAGACGTTCTACGATGGGGCACTGGGCTTTGCGGAAACGCTTGGCAGCATATCTACCAGCAGAGTGGGGTAGATATTTGGCGTTCTTTTCTTTGACGGCGATGTAATCCTAAAAAAGAAATAATAGTCAGTAAAGTAATAATAAAATTAAATGATTAACTCTAAACTAGTAGTAATTGGATCAAGTCAATTGTAGAAATACTTTCCAAAGAAATATAATACGAATAAACTATAAGTCTAGGATTATATGTCATCATTAATATTGTCCATAAGCGAAACTATAATATCAATTGTATGCGATAAAATAGCATTTTAAAGGACTTATATAAAACCCAAACCCACTTGTGGCTATTTAAAAACTCGTTTGCAGTGGCCTACCCAACCTTTTTGACAAAAGCTTCTATTTTCAATCCATTATCAGAACCAGTTTTGTTCTAACTTTTGAATTATTAATTCTTAATTATTATTCAAAAGAAAAGCCATTAAGGAGTTAACTTGTTCAATCTTTTTCCCCAATAAAAACTTGTCGAACACCCAACACATCAATCAATTATCTTACCTGTAGTGACATATCAGAGACTTGTACATCATCACAACTCCACCGACCGAACAATTTGATTTCAGGGAGCTCCGCAGGCTGAGCAACAGGCTCCACATGGGCTGGGGCCATGTCCTCGTATGTTTCCATTTCTGTATCAGCCATTATACTAAAGGAAACACAATAAGTATTAGAATCACCCAAACACAACTCTTAATAACAAATACTTATATATAATAATGTATCAATACTTGTAAGTCAGTCTAACAAGTTGAGGTTATGTCGTGTACTACTATTACAAAAATGCCTATAGCAATGGCGGATCTATAATTTTATTTTCTAAGTCAATTACATACCGGTTCGTGTTTTATAGTTTATCACAAATTAACTGGCCATTGAAGAACTTACCGAAATTAATAAATACACAACACACGTCCACTCACATCGAACATGAACCGGAAAGGAAGGTACGAAACGTGTTGCCGCTGTTAACACTTGTGTTGGTGGGATTAAATGCAATGGCGGGAATGTGGGGTGATTTGAAATTTGAATTTGAGTTGAAATTGTAACCTGGAAAGTAGAATTATAACAATAATAATGAAATTGTGTATAGCTAATATGCTGTAGTGTATTACATAAATAAGTGTGTTTTATGTTTTATAACCTTGTGAATAATTTTATATAGGGAAAATGAGTGAATTCAAAAATTTAATGTCTAATTAGCCATTGTTGGTTACATTTTTTATCTACTACTTTTATGTATATTTTTATATACTGTTAGAAAGTTTATTAAGTTATCTTTAAATCTGTATATAACAATTTGTAACTGTTAGAACAAAATTATATAAAAATAATTCATTAAACTTTGACATGACATTTTGTTAGAAAGAAACGTAATGGCGGCAAAGTGACCAGATTTGAAATTTGAATTTGATACGATTTGAGTTAAAATTTGTAATTATGTTATCAATTTGTAGGTTTTTGTTTAGTAATGTTAGTAAATAGTATGAAAAAACTGTATATATTCGTTATATAATTATTTTAACTATATAAATTCTTAATAAGATAATTTATTTACATTTTTTTCTAAATATTTTTCAATTTTAAAAGGTTTTAAGTAGTAATTTGTATATAAAACTATCTGCTTTATTTTATATAGTCATGATCGTTTTAAAATTTATATAGCCACTATGAAATGTGTTTTATTCATACTATTTATCTAATATTATTTAGTTCCAGAAGTTAAAAATTGCTATATACAGGTTTGTAGATAATTTTATTAGCTTTCTAATGATATATAATAATTACAACATATATTATTAATTAATATTTTCATAAATTAATGTTTTGGATTGCAAAAAAATCAACAAAATTTAATGTTAAAGTTTAAAGGTTTTTTTAAATATAATTTTGTTCCAAAAGGTATAAATTATTATACACAGATTTAAAGATAATTTTATAGGTTTTTCAATAATATATAATACAATATAAATATTTAATTTTTTTTAACAAAGTTTATCCAGATTTAAAATAAGATCCGAATTTTTAGGTTATAAATTTTAAGTTTTGTGAATTCACATTCACAAAACCATTTTTTTACATAATTTTGTAGAAAATATTTTTGTATTATAATCAAAAATATTTTGATTTGTAGATAATTTTATTAGCTTTCTAATGATATATAATAATGTCAATATATTTAATTAAATTTAAACAAAATATATAGATATATAGATAATTTTATCTAGTTTTTAAAAATATATCATAATATACAAGAATAAAAAAAAACTTTAACAAAATAATACTGAATATAAAAAAATGTACCCAATGTTTAATAACTAGATACTAAATTTTAAACTTCACACATTTTTTATATTAAATTTTGTTAGCAAAGTTATAAAAAGTTATATACAAATTTGTAGATAATTTTATCTAGTTTTCAAACATATATCACAATATTCAATAATAAAGATAAACTTTAACAAAATAATACTGAATATAAAAAAATGTTCCCAATGACTAATAAATAAAACTAAATTTTAAACTTCACACACTTTTCATATTAAATTTTGTTCTAAAAGTTGTTAAACGTTATATACAGATTTGTAGATAATTTTATTAGCTTTCTAACAATATATAATATATATATATATATATATACGTTCAATAAAATAAGTTAGAAATTTGATCCAAATATAAAAAAATGTAACCAATGAAATCCACCAATGCCTATTAACTAGATACTAAATTTTAAATTTCACATATTTTTCATATTAAATTTTGTTAGCAGAGTTATAAAATGTTATATACAGATTTGTAGATAATTTTATTAGCTTTCTAACAATATATAATACTATTGTTATATTTCAAATATTTATAACAAAATAAACGTGCAAATCGAAAACTGCAACTATAAATTAAAATAAAGATTAACATTAATAGATAAAAACTGTATAACTATAAAACTAATATTAGAAAATTGGAGTCTTACTCATTAGTTTTTGGTAAAAATCATCCTGATCATTTCTTCATAAAATATTATGAACCTGTAAAAAAATTTAATTATGACTTCATTAAAGTTTAGCATGATTTTCGAAACCAAAACGCAGTGTTTATGTTCAATAATTAATAACTTTCAAACTATTTGGCAAAAATATCTCATATATTTAGCAAATTTGTACAAAATTGCCTAAACTACAATATTGTCTAACATTATAAAGCCCTACAGCAACTTTGTATACTTATAAATTAATGTATACTTATTTAATATTAACACATGGGAAAGATCATGCAAATTGCTTTAAAGCGAAATGCCACTTACACCTAGTTTATATTAACATAATTATACAAATATACATATTCAACAATATTTAATATATATTTAAAACTTACAGCTACAAGTAACAAGAAAATATAATAAATATATACTTTGCATTCGAAATTTTGAAATTTGAATTTCGCGCGCAACCAACTTCACCTGTCAACTCGTGATTATTAATTCAATTGTTAAAAAGCGTTTTAAAATCAGGTCTAAATTATCTAAAAACTTATAAATCCCGTTTAGAATTTAATATTGCACCAAAAAACATTTAAAATATTGTTTAAAATAAAATTCTATTTATTAATGCAATTCTCAACATTGGCAATAGTTTACTCACAAATGTCAAAGCGCGGATTTTTGATTTTTTTTATTCCGGACAATTTGTGCTAAAAGGTGAGTTTTAGAATAGTATTTAATACTAAAACATATTTCAACAAGGATAATACACTCTTGGATTAGTTATTGGTAATAAATAAATATTAAATTTGTGTCAATAATTTTTTTCCAATATTTGTGGTTATGTTGACAGTTGCAAAATGGTTTTCTGAGTGACCGTTGCAAATTTTGTCACGTTAAAACTTTGCATCTTGTTTCCATTATCATTTTAATCATTGTTAAATGTATTGTTCTGTCGTAAAGTTGTTTTACATCTGTTATAATTTTTAAGGTTATGCTAGTGTTTTTGTTTGTTTTTCTACACAATGGATTCGTTTGATGTAAACCATAAACTAAATCGTTCTTCGTCTCTGTCGGATTTGAGTACATTAACTTTTGCTTCTCCTACTAGAAATACGAGTGTATGTGATAATACACATGCACATTATTGAGGAAGTAATAGAATTATTAATGGTCATTGTTCATTTTAGATTTATAACTCTCCGGTGCCTAAATTTGTGAACTTGAACACACCTTTTGGAAAGAAGGGGCTTGTGAGGCATTTCAGTTGCGAGCAGATTTATGGTAAGATGGATATTAAATTTATTACGTAGTTTTTAAGAATTGTATCGAAGGTTTTTGTAATTAACTGTTAAGGGGACATGGCTGATGTGCTTGAAATACAAATAAAGCTTTTTTAGACCTTTGGAACATAGTCGAGTAATGACATTAGGAATTTTGTTAACTAACAAACTAACCTAACCTTAACTTACATACTGTGAACATCTTAAAGTTCAATTATATTCCATTAGTCTTGGGATGCTTAAAATGATTTCGAATAGTTGCTAGAAGGTCATTTACAAGATATAGAAAGTTTAAATTTACATTAATATGTAAAGTTCAACATACAGATTAACCTAAAGTTCATCGCAGCCTTAAAATATTGCATTTTAGAGTACACCGAGTTACTATAGGGCATTGTGATGTTAGACAATGATGTTTATAATTTAATTTTGTATTAATTCACCGAAGGCATCATTCATATTAAACGAATGGCTTGAAAGTTACAACAAAACAATTTATTTGTGTACAACTATGCTTCCACCGTTTTTATTATAAGAGTTCTTTACAAAGCAAAGTTGTATGTGTTTTTAAGAGTTTTTAGAGCATACCGAGTTGCTGTATGGCTATATGATGTTAGATAATATTGTTTATAATTTAATTTTGAACAAATTTGCTGAAGACATTGTTTATATTCAAAGAATGGTTTAGTTGTTATATAGTAAACAAATATGAGTATTTTATAAGTTAGTTTTGTCTGTTCAAAGTTGAACCATTTTTTTCTTTACAATTTTGCTCGAAGAGTTTTAAATTGTTAGATACAGATTTATAGATAATTTAATCAGCTTTCTAATGATATATAATAATTACAACATATTCAATTAAATTCAAACAAAATAAATTTACAGTTGAAGCTAAAACAATGTGAGTGCCTTATCAAGATTTTGATTGCAAAGTTTAACTAATTATTTTTGCATAATTTTGTTCCAAAAGTTACAAATTGTTATATACAGATTTATAGATAATTTTATCTAGTTTTTAATAATATATCATGGTATATATGTATATATGTATATATATATATATATATAAATTTTATAATAATAATGCTGAATATTAAAAAATGTAACCAATGGCTAATTACTTGGTACATAAATTTTAAATTTTTGTGGATTTTTCTTAAGCAATTTTGTTTGAAATGTTATTAAATGTTATATACAGTTTAGTAGACGATTTTATGAGGTTTTCAACAATATATAATATTGTTATTGCCCAATAATATATACTATATTAATAAATTTTGGTATATAGAAGTTTTGATATATAGAATTTTAGTTTGATCGTTAGTAGAGTTCTTTTTTCTGAACTAATAATTTTCGAATTTGCTCGTCAGTAGAGTTTTTTCAGTTCTCTAAAATGACCTCAATATATTTTTGCTTGTCAGTAGGGTCCTAACATTTTTCGTCATTAACATTTTCAAATTTACTAGTTTGCTCGTCAGTAGAGTTTTTTTTCTTTAAACTTGCTATAATTTCTTGTTCCAATTTTTCTTAAATGATATGTCCAAATTTGTTAGTAGAGTTCTTTTTTTTAATGACATTATAATTTATATATTTTTTTTGTAAATTTGCTCGTCAGTAGAGTCCTTTTGTTTGCCTTAATTGACATTTTATCAGTAATTTTTCTAATTTGCTCGACATTAAAGTTCATTTTTTTTCAAAAATGACACTTTAATATATTTTGTAAATTTGCTTGTCAGTAGAGTCCTTTTTGTATAAATTTGAACCTCTAATATTCTTTCCCTGATTTTACTCGTCAGTAGAGTCTTTTAATTTTCTTAAATGACATTTTACCAGTAATTATACCAAAATTCTAATTTGCTCGTCAGTGGAGTTCCTTTGTTTTCTAATGCAACATGTAATTTTTTTAAATTACACGTCAGTTGAGTTCTTTTTGTGTAAAAAGTGCTCCCGTATAGTAACAGTTTAAACGTATTTGCAAATAATTCTGTGCGACATTTTCACTTATACTGTGCTTACTTTGGCGGCATTTTTACATTTTTCAATAGTTTTTGTTTTCACAAAATTGGAAAAGTGCTCCAGTACATAAACAGTCTAAACGCACTTGGGTAAACATTTGTACTAGAGTGGCGCTTAGACTGTACTTAGCCCGGGTTATTTTTTGAATTTTTGATCCAAAATTACAAAAATTTTTTGAGAAAAAAAATTAGAAACAAAAATTTTTTTTACAAAGGCAATTATTTTGTTGAAACAAGCAGAAAGTTCTTTGAATCATTTAAATCGGACGCTGGTTCTCTCAAAAACATTTTTTTTAACAGTTAGCTCTGTATCTCCAAAACCGCTGGGCCTACCGTTGCTAAAAACTAATAACCACTTTTCCCCGTCATTACGAACTGAATGTTTTTTGAATCATACAAATCGGATGATCCGTTCTTTCAAAAACTCGATTTCTATTTTCTGCACTCTTTGCTCCATATCTCCGTAACGGCTGGACCTGGCTTTGCCAAAAACTAATCAGCACATCTCTTTATCAATAGGGATCGAATGTTTTTTTAAACCATTCAAATCGGTTGATCCGTGCGCCCTAAAACGTTGACGAAAAAATGCGGACATACAAAACACACACACACACATCCATTTTTTCTGAAGTATGCCAAAATGTTCAGAAACCTTCAAAACGTCGAGAAATGCAAAAAATTTCATTTTCGATTTTCGGCCCATTACTATAACTACCCTATTGAAATAATTAATATATTTGAAAACGTTTAAAATTTCTCGAATTTCATTTCATTACGGTACGGGAAGTTCCAGTAATTTGCCTTAAGGCACGATGCCGTACACCCCACTAGTTTATTGTAAATTTTCTCGTCAGTAGAGTTTATTAATTTTTCTTAAATGGCATTTTACCAATAATTTTCCTAATTTGCTCGTCAGTAGAGTTTCTTTTATTTTCTAAACTGACACCCTAATATATTTTTGTAAATTCGCTCGTCAGTAGAGACCTTTTGTTAATCTTAAGTAATCTTTCAGCAATAATTGTGCAAATTTGCTTGTCAGTAGAGTTCATATTTTCCCAAAGTATTGACAAAACAATTAGTTTTGAGGATAAAAAATTATTGCATCTTTTTTTTCATTTTCCATAAAATATTTTTGTAATTTTGGAATATTAAGGAGGCTAAGCACAGTCTAAGCGCCACTTTGGTACAAATGTTTAGCCAAGTGCGTTTAGACTGTTTATGTACTGGAGCTCTTTTCCAAACAATTTTGTGAAAACTATTGATAAATGTGAAAATGCCGCCAAGCTAAGCATAGTATAAGTGAAAATGTCGCACAGAATTATTTGCAAATAATGTTTAGACTGTGACTATACGGGAGCACTTTTACAATTTGTGTAAATTAGGCTTAAAATTGTTAATGTTCTGGAGATAAATTGATTTATGATTTACATTTGATTATTTGCTCGAGATATAACAAGATAGCAAAATCATAATGAAAGTTACAGTATTTGTTATAATACGTGTATATTTGAAAACGTTTAAAATTTTCGATATTTATATTTAGTATTCGCCACACTATGCATCTATCTTTCTCACTCGCTCACACATTTGTGTATGCATCGCTCCCTTTCTATCTAGTGTTGGCGACACGAAATTTAATAAAAAAAATAGCAAAAATAAAATAAACTAGTTGGTATTGGTATTGACCACTAGTTATTGTAAATTTCTTCGTCAGTAGAGTCCTGTTTCACAACTAATTTTTTTTACAGATCCTCGTCTAGGATCATCCCCTCTGATCCGCATCAAGGACACCTACAGCATCCCTTACCAACAAGGCGGCGATCTCTGCGAACCGGCCTGGTCAAACTGGTCAAACTTCAAAACCAGCCTGATGGCTTCCGAAAATTCCGCCGAATTACAACAGGATCAGGATAAGGACCAGCACCAGGATGAAGCAGATATTCTAGTATTTGGTAAACTCAACAATTTCGACTTTAGTTTCACCAAAGATTGCGAGGAAAAACTCGACGTCATCCCTATGGACATTGATAAAAGTCTGGAGAAAAAAAGTGATGATGAAGTGGTGGATGGTGATGCTAATTTGAGGAAAAGACGAAGGGTTAAGAAGGAGGATCAGGATCAGGGGAACCCGAGGAAGATTTTAAAAGGTTCTGATGAGGTTGATGCAAGTGGTGCGGGTAAATTCCGTACACTTGTGCTGGTGTTTTTGTTCCTGGTTTTACCCGTAAGCGCGTACTTGGGTTTCGCGCACAATTTCGAGTTGAGCGTGAAAGACAACTTGAAAGTCCTTTCGCACCAGTTATTTAAACAACGTGACAAGTGCGACCAGGCTTTAGACTTCCAAAAAACCCTCCAAAGCTTGCAACAAAACCTATACGGCCAAGACCAGATGATACAAGACTTAGCCAAAAACTTCTACACCAAAAATTTCAAACTCTTACTCCTCACCGGACCTACGGGCGTCGGTAAAACCTTCACCCTCGAACAACTAGCCTCAACGTTCCCCTGGACAAGAAACATATTCACCATACACCACCCTTTGTCCACCAACGACCTCAAAGTGTTAAAACTCACCCTTTCCCATTGTGGGTACAACTTGATTTTGTTGGATGGTTTAGACAAGAAAACACCGGAGGGTTTATATGATACGATAAGGGATGTCCAACAGTTTTCTTACCAAAACAAGATGAAGACGCTGGTGGTGCTTGTTTATAACACTTTGGTGCTGAAGAAGGACATGACGCCGGTTGATGGTGGTCATTTTGATGAGGAGATTCTCGAAGGATTCAGGAAGGAGTTTAAGGGTGCGTTGGATGTTAGTTTGGTCAAGTTTGGGAAGCTGAAGATTGAGCATGTTGTCAGGTAAATGATAAAAGATAATTTTTAAGTATAACGAGTTGATGTAGGGCTTTATGGTGTTAGACAATGTTATAGATTTAAGGTCCGCGTCGAGACCTTTCATTTGATACCCCACATGCCATATATGACGTCACAACGTCTTGAGTTACTGTGCTATTCATAGTTCTGCAACCCATTGGTCCACTCTTTATTATATATCTCGAACCATTATTAATTTGATATAATTTCATTTATATTCACAATTAAAATATTTATTATAAAGGGACTCTACTGACAAGCAAATTATTAAGAAAAAAGGAACTCTACTTGCGAAAAAATTAATTTCATTCTTGAGAAAATGTTTGGTATAAAATGTCACAGGAAAAAGGACTCTACTGACGGGCAAACTAGACTATTACTTATAATCAACTCGTACTTGACAATAATATTTTTTTAAAAGAAAGGGACTCTACTGACGACGAAATTGTCAACCCAGAAATTCAATGCAAGATTTAATTGACAAGGATAATAATCAAATTTGACAAGAAAAGGACTCTACTGGTCAGAAAAAATGCTTAAATTCAATTTAAAAAAAGGGACTCTACTGACGAGCAAATTCAACAAAACGTCTAAATTATCTGTTAAGAAAAGGGACTACACTGATAAGGAAATTAATTCTATTTTGCAAAATTTGCTCGTCAGTACAGTTCTTTCTTTTTCCTTAAATTTGGAAAAAATTAGTGAAATGTAATATTTAAGAAAAAAGGACCCTACTTACGAGCAAATGTGCAAATCATTAGTAAAATGAAATCTATTTATGAGAAGTTTTCCGTAAAATGTCATTTTTGATAAAAAGAACCCTACTGACGATCAATCTAAAACTGAAAGGCAAAAAGTAACTCTACTGACGAGCAAACTGAACTTAAAACAAATGCAAAAAAGGAACTCTACTGACGAGCAAACTAATTAGTACATAAATATCTATTAACAAAACCATAGTATCTAAACAATGTCACACTGGAAAAAAACATAAAGGGACTCTACTGACAAGCAAATTCAGTAAAATCATAGTACACATTGATTTTAAAAGAAAAGAACTCTACTAACAATCAATTGGAGTAGTAGTAAAAAGGGTAGTGAGAAAATTGGTATTGTTCTTGAGAAAAATGTTGGTAGAAAATTGTCACAGATAAAGAGGTCTCTACTGACTAGTAAATTGAACTTGGACTTGACAAGAATAATATTATTTTTAAAATAGGGACTCTACTGACGAGCAAATTTAATTTGATCTAATTTGTCTGTCCAAAAATGCAATTCAAAAAATATTTGACAAAAATAATGAAATTTGGCAGAAAAGGAACTCTACTGACGAGCAAATTCAAAAAAAAACTAATAATGAAAGGTCTCTTTAGAAAGAAAAGGACTCTACTGACAAGCAAATTAATTCTCTTTTGCTTAATTTGCTCGTCAGTAGTGTCCTTTTTTGCTAATTGACCCTCGTTAGTCATTGGTTGGAATTTGCTCGTCAGTAGACCTTTTCGTGTTAAATTTTACTATTATTAAAGACTGTCAGTTAATCAAGTTTAATTTTGTCGTCAGTAGACTCTCTTTTTAAAATCATTATTATTTTTGTCAAATCCGAGTCGCGTTTAATTTCAAGCAGAATTTGCTCGTCAGTGAGTCCTTTTCCATGTGACATTTTTCTCTACTCGACAATTGATAGTCGATTTAATTCAGCACAAATTTGTCGAATATATCATTTGTTTTGGTCGTACGGTTCAAAAGTTACAAGAGATGTAACAAAAGTAGACCAATGGGTTGCAGAACTATAAATAGTACAGTGGGCTAAGACGTTGTGACGTGACATATGGCATGTGCGGTATCAAATGAAAGATCTTAACGAGCACTTTAATATTATCATACTTACAGACTACATAAATCAATAGGGTTCCGTACAAACCATATATTCACTATCTATGATCATTTTAAGTACACACCAACTAGCTGTAAGGGTTTTATAGTGAATAATGTTACAATTAAATTTAGCACACATTCACAGAATATTTCACGTATCTCACACAAACGGTTCAAAAGTTACAAGAGTTTAATAAAAGTAGACCAATGGGTTGCCAAACTATAAATAATACAGCGGATAAATATGTTGTCGTGTCAAATATAGACATGTTGGGGTATCAAATGAAAGGTCTTAACCAGGACTTTGATAATATCATACTTATAGACTTCAAAAATCAAAAAAGTTTCGTAGAAATCATTTATTGACTATCTAATGTTAATGTTTGTTCAAAAATTCTTGAAAATATTCGAGTATGTTACAAATCTTTTAATTTAGAACAAATTCACTGAATTTTTCATGTATCTCACACAAACCGTTTCAAAAGTTACAAGAGATTATTTAATAAAGGTAGACCATTGGGTTTGCCGAACAGTAGGTCAAAATGTTGTCAAGTCAAATATAGGCATGTGGGGTATCAAATGAAAGGTCTCGACGAGCTCTATCCAAATATCATACTTATATATCTCACCTATTTATTATTTCTCTCTCCTCTTCAGTTGCGTAATGACAGAAGCCTCCAAACTCAACCTAAAATTATCCCGACAAGACGCCCTCAAGATTGCCCCGGACATTCCGCCCATCTACGGTTGCAAAGGAGCCCGAGCCAAATTGATGATCCTGAAAACAGACGAAGACTTGTAGTAGTGTCCCTTTTTTTTTAAAAAAAATTAGTTTTTAGTTTGGATAATTCATTATTTTGTTTGATTCAATTATCCATCGTACTGTTGTATATACTTTATAAGGCGTTGTTGATCGATCGACAACTCTTGTTTGTTATTAATTAATTAATTAAATGATTGTGTGTGATTTAATAAGGATCTCTCGGTAATAAGGTTAGTAACGGCTGTACTGTTTGGTATTTTGACTTTTTTGTATGACGGTGTGTGCTTCATGTTTCGATTGCAATATTTTTGTAATAAAAGTAAAACATTTATTAATGAAGGAAAGTGTTTTATTATAACTCGAAATTTAAGGGATAAATATATATATATATATATATATAATATATATATATATCTATACAATTAAAATAAAGAAAACATTAGTTTTTTGCAGATGTTTAATAACTACGTTTCGTAACCAGATACATTCCATCATCAGTTGTTCTACTAAAACATATTTTTTTAAAAGAAAAAAATAGAAAAATTTGAGAAGCAAAATATTAACTAGCGGGGCGCATGGCATCGTGCCTTAAGGCAAATTGCTGGAACTTCCCGTACCGTAATTAAACATTCGAGATATGAAAATAATCAATAATTGTTTTGAATAATTTCAAATAGATTATATATTATAAATGCATACTGTAAAGTTATAAGTGTTATTAAATAAGGCGATGAGCGTATTCTACTTATGTGTTTATAAGAAATTTGATTTTTTTGATAATATAGAAATTTTTTGTTAATTTAAATTTTTTTTTAAAAATTTTGAATTTTTTCCAAATATTTGAAAGTTTTTTTGAAGTTTAAAATTATTTGGAATTAAAAAAAAAACGTTTTTCAAATATTTTGATAATTTGGATATTTTTGAATATATTCGATTTTTTTTAAATTTTTGAAATATTTTCAAATTTTTGTTAGAAATCATTTTTTTTTCTGATTTACTTAAATTTAGTTTTACGGTTGTCATGGTAACCGTCACTAACACAAAATTTTCAGTGAAATTATTTTGCGATTTTCGTTAAAATGATAAAAAAGGGACTTTACTGACGAGCAAACTCAAAATTTGATTTCGAAGATGAAAAAGAGACTACTGACACGCAAAGTGAATTTAATATCGAAAATATAAAAAAATGACTGTACTGACGAGCAAACTTGAAATTTGATTTGAAAGCTCAAAAAGGGAAACTACTGACAAGCAAACTTTAATTTAATACCGAAAAGTTAAAATGGGACTCTACTGACGAGCAAATTTAAAATTTGATCCGGAAGATAAAAAACGGACTCTACTGACAAGCAAATTTTTTTAAATTTGATTTAGAAGATGGAAAAGGGAGTCTACTGACGAGCAAACTTTGATTTAACACCGAAAAGTTAAAAATTAACCAAATTTAATGTCGTTTTTACCGAAAAGGTAAAAAAGAGACTCCACTGATGAGCAAATTTAAATTTGAGAAGATAAAAAAGGGACTGCACTGACGAGCTAACCGAAATTGAAGAAAATATTGATAAAAAATTAGCGACAGAGGACAAAGGAACTCGACTGACGACTGACTGACAGACATACTTAAATTTGATCCAGAAGATAACAAAGAAACTGTACTGACAAACAAATAAAAAAAATAGATAATAAACAAGGACTCTACTGACGAGCAAACTTTAATTTAATCTAGAACATTAAAAAATGGACTCTACTGACGACCAAATTGCAAAATTTAACACATCGTAACCTTCACAACTTTTCCAAATCCAAACCGTATTACAGAAAGAATGTTATGATAACAGAATCTTTCAAACATTCCCCCTTACTTGTTTTTATGTAAAATACGCCTGATCGCACGGCAAATAGATAGACATTTTTACAGTTTTCACTACTTATAAACAAGCATAAGAGAGCGTTTCAGAAAATGATAAAAAAGTACTATTTTAAGTATTGTTCTGTATGGATCAGAGACATGGAATCACTTTACTCAATCTAATACATCACAATCAGGAAAAGACCTACTCATCGCACAATTAGCAACAATTAAATTGCAATAAACAATCTCTTCAAATCAAATCAAATCTTCTACTTCATTATATAATTATATACCGCAATTGCTACCGCATTTACAACATTTACTGTTGCAATGTCATTAAAATCAAAAAGATTATAAATAAAAAATAATAGCAATTTAATTCACACCTAATACACCTCCTCCGCCATATTTGACAGTTGCAAAATTCTGTACCGAAAAATGTATAGAGATAAATTATATAAGTATAAGATCAGTGATAAATTGTAACAGCGGTGGTAAAAGTATCATTGTTAAAAATAATTTAAAACTAGTGGGGTGTATGGCATCGTGCCTTAAGCCAAATTGCTGGAACTTCCCGTACCGTAATGAAATATTCGAGAAATTTTAAACGTTTTCAAATATATTATTACAAATACAGTGTAACTTTCATTATTTTTGCTATTTTGTTAAATCCGAGCAAATCAAATGTAAATCATAAATAAATCAATTGATTTCCAGAACATTAACAATTTCATTTCGAATTCAATTAAAAAAAAATAGTTTTGACTAAATTACACAAAATTGAAAAAGTGCTCCCGTATAGTCACAGTCTAAACGCATTTGCAAATAATTATGTGCGACATTTTCACTTATACTGTGCTTAGCTTGGCTGCATTTTCACATTTTTCAATAGTTTTTCACAGAATTGGGCAAGTGCTCCAGTATATAAACAGTCTAAACGCACTCGGGTAACGCATTTGTACCAGAGTGGCGCTTAGACTGTGCTTAGCCTGGTGAATTTTTTAAATTTTTAATCCAAAATTACAAAAACAATGTGCATGGTAAGCGTTAGAGTAAAATATTTTAAGTATAAATTTAATGCAAATAGTTTTATTGTTTAATATTGTAATATTAATTTTATGGTTATGAACAAATGAAAACTTGGTTTAGGTAGCATTTTGCCTTGAGGCAAGTTGCATCAAGTTCAAATAATATAACAAATAATTAATTTATATATAATACTGTTAGAAACTAAAGTTGATTTTCTTTCAATTCTTTCAAGTTTGTTTGTTGTCAGTAGAGTCCCTTTTTTAACTATTTTATTTGCTCGTCAGTAGAGTCCTTTTTGAAACGATTTTTTTTTGTAAATTTTGTTCGTCAGCAGAGTCCTTTTTTCTTTCTATTTTCCATTTGCTCGTCAGTAGAGTTTCTTTTTATAACGGCGATTTTATTTGCTTGTCAGTAGAGTCCCATTTTTACAACATTTTTTTATCTTTGATTCTTTCAGTTTCGATTTGCTCGTCAGTAGAGTCCCTTTTGACACGATTTTTTTTTCAAAAATTTTGCTTTTCAGTAGAGTTCTTTTTTCTTTTTGCTCGTTAGTAGAGTCCCTTTGTTTCGATTTTTTTAAATTTTGCTCGTCAGTAGAGTTCTTTTTGTTTTATATTTTTCTAATGCCTGTAAAATGTTCAGAAACCTTCAGACCGTCGAGAAATGGAAAAATTTTCATTTTCGATTTTTGGCCCATTACTATAAATACCCTATGGGAAGATAATATTGTAAAGAAAAATACGTCGAATATATTTAGTACTTATATTTATTTTCCTTTACCGAACCCTAGAAATGTCGTTCAATGCTCTAATAGTTTAAATGGCCCGAATTCTGCGGTCGATGGATGATTCGGCAGAAAAAGCAAAAAGAAATTGTTATTACACAAATATGGAGTGCGAATGATATGAAAAAAATATAATTAGGAAAAAACAATAATCGAAGTCATACAATGATAATTATACAGTTGTTTTTATTTACTAACTTTCCATAGGGTAATTTGCAAAAAATCGAAAAATTTACGTTTCAAAGGTTTCTGAACAATTTGGCATTACTTAGAAAAAATAGATGTGTGTGTGCGGATACAATTATTCGTCGACGATCTTCGGGAACACCGATCAACCGATTTGAATGATTCAAAAAACATTCGATTCCTATTGATAGGGAGATGTGCTGATTAGTTTTTGGCAAAGGCAGGTCCAGTCGTTTTGAAGATACGAGGCAAACAGTGCTAAAAATGGTAATTCAATTTTTGAGAAAACGGAGTACCCAATTTGAATGATTTAAAAAACATTTTACTTGTATTGAAGAAATTTTTGGTAAGGCAGGTCTACTGACGAGCAATGAATGCTGAATTTGCTCGTCAGTAGAGTCTTGTTCTTTCTCATTTTCCTCAATTTGCTCGTCAGTAGAGTCCTGTTTATTTCTTATTTTTCTGAATTTGCTCGTCAGTAGAGTCCTGTTTATTTCTTATTTTTCTGAATTTGCTCGTCAGTAGAGTCCTGTTTATTTCTTATTTTTCTGAATTTGCTCGTCAGTAGAGTCCTGTTTTTGCTTATTTTCCTCAATTTGCTCGTCAGTAGAGTCCTGTTTTTTCTTATTTTTCTCAATTTGCTCGTCAGTTGAGTTCTTTTTCACTCATTTTTCAGAATTTGCTCGTCAGTAGAGTCCTATTTTTCTGAATTGGCTGTCAGTAGAGTCATGTTTTTCCTATTATTTTATATTGCCCGTCAGTAGAGTTCTTTTGTTCTTATTTTTCTCAATTTACTCGTCAGTTCTTATTTTCCTCAATTTGCTCGTCAGTATAGTTCTTTTTATCGTATTTCCTAATATCTCGTCAGTAGATTCCTGGTCCATCTTATTTTTTTGATTTTACGTCAGTAGAGTTTTTTTTATCGTATGTGCTATCCGTTAGTATACTCCTGTTATTTTTAATTTGCTCGTCAGTAGAGGTCTTCTTTTCTAAACTAATACACTCATCAATGTTTTTTTTTTTAATTCTAAATTGCTATTTAATTTGCTTGTCGGTAGAGTTCTTTTATAACTTTTCGTAGGGTAAGTTTTAGTAATCGTCTCGAATCAAAAATAATTTTTTTTACATTTGTTCATGTTTCAGAAGTTTCTGAACATTTTACTGGCATACCTTTAAAAAAATTGATGTTTGTGTGGATGTGTGCAAATACAAATTTTCGTCGACGATTTCTGGAACACGGATCAACTGATTTGAATAATTCACAAAACTTTTTGCTTGTGTAGACGGCGTGCAAAATATGCTTTTACAAAAAATTGCGTAATTTTAAAAATTTGAATAAAAAAATCAAAACTTTCAAAATAAAATTAAAGTTTTAAAAAATTCAAATTTTCGAAGTTTTTCAAATTCAAAAATTTAAACAATCGAAAATTTCAAAAAATATCAAAATTTAAAAAAAAACGATTTCTTACAAATATTTGAGAATCTTCAAAAATATTTTAAAAAATCAAATATTTACAAATTCTCAAACATTTTAAAAAAATTGTTGTTTCCAAAAATTCCAAAAATTTCGAACCTTTGAAAAAATTTTAATACTTTGAAAAAATTTCAATATTATCAAAAAAATTAAATTAAAAAAATGAACAAATTTCTTATAAACATACACACAGTTGTTTGTCCTAATTTAAAACGCACTTATAAGCTTACAGTATGTATTTATAATAAATAATTTATTTGAAATTATTCTAAACAATTTTTAATCAGTACGGGAAGTTCCAGAAATTTGCCTTAAAGTATGATGCAATGCACCTCTAGTTCATTTAATGATTTCCCAATATATAATTTTAATATATCCACCTATACACAAATCCGTAACTAATTACAATTTTCTCAATAGTCAATTTTCATATATCGGTCACCAATAATGCTTTGACCGACGACAATGTATCATACAAGTACTTACAATACATTTCCTGGTGGGGCTCCGGGCGCTCCCGGAGATCTTTAGTATTGAGCAATTGAGCAAGAGATCACTTTAAGTAGACAAACGGACGACGGAGGGGCGACAGTTCTGTTTTGGAGTTTGTTTGAGCAAGTTAAAAAATAAAATGTAAGTAGATATAAAAATATAAAACTAAATAAAAATATTAAAAAAAATTACATGATTTGAAATATATATTTTTACTGTGTGAAGATATTTTTGATACGAATTAAATCCGCTGTACTTTTTAAAACGCGCAGATACTCTAACTAAAAGTGCATTTGGTACAAATATTGCTTTGTACGTAATTATAATATTTTTTTTTGGTTTTGGGTATGATTTTTGTATAGTGCTCGTCGAGACCTTTCATTTGATACCCCACATGCCATATTTGACGTCACAAGTTATTTGACCTACTGCACAGCAACCCATTGGTCTACCTTTTATTATATCTCTTATAACTTTTGAACCGTTTATCTGAGATAAATGAAATATTCGGTGACATTGTTTAAAATTAAATGCTTTATGACATACTCGAATATTTAAAAAAAATCGAACAAAAATTGGCATTAGCAATTTAATAAATGGTTCATATGATATATTATTGGTTTGTCTATAAGTATGATATTTGAATAGTGCTCGTTGAGACCTTTCATTTGATACCCCACATGCTATATGTGTCATAACATCTTTACCCGTTGCACTGTTTATAGTTTCGCAACCCATTGGTCCACCTTTTATATCTCTTATAACTTTTGAACCGTTCGTCTGAAATAAATGGAATATTCGGTGATTTTGTTCTAAATTAAATTATTTATTATTTTTATAACGCATTTATACTCTACATCAACAAGGTGTACTTTAAATACCAAAATAAACATTAGAATGTGAATAAATATGGTTTATACAAAACTCTATTCGTTTGTTAAACCTACAAATAAGATTTTTAAATATTACTCGTTGAGACCTTTCATTTGATACCCCACATGTCATATTTGACGTCACAAATTATTTGACCTACTGCATAGCAACCCATTGGTCTACCTTTCATTAAATCACTTGTAACTTTTGAACCGTGCGTCCAAATTAAATGAAGTGTTCTGCAATGTTGTGTTAAATTGAGAGATTCATAGTATGGTCTAGCATAGAAACCTTACAGAAAGTTGGTATATTTTAAATTGGCAGCAAATGATATTAAAAAGGGAGTTTGTATGGAACCCTATTTTTTTTTGAAATTTTGAATACTATATTTATATAGTTCTTGTCGAGACCTTTCATTTGATACCCCACATGCCATATGTGACATCAAAATATCTTTACCCGTTGCAGTGTTTATACTTCGGCAACCCATTGGTCAACTTTTTGTTATTGCTTGTAACTATTGAACCGTTTGCTTGAGATAATTGATTTCTTCGGTAAATTTATGTTAAATTAAATTGTCTGTAATGCTGTGTAGTATAAAAATCTTACAGCGAGTTAGTATACTGTGAAATTGCAAAACTGATATTACAATTTGAATAAGTTGATTATACGGAACCCTATTAGTTTTTTGAGTTCACAAAAAAGTTTTTCGTATAGTGCTCTTTGAGACCTTTCATTTGATACCCCATAATGCATATGTGATGTCAGAACATGTTAAAGTTGTAAAAAGTATGAACAAAGCGTTACTAAAAGGGACTCTACTGACTGATTAATAGAACATTAAAAGAAGAATGGACTCTACTGACGAGCAAATCAAACTTCTACCAAATATTAATTAAAAAATAACACTTAGGCTTGAGAAAAATAATAATAATACGTTAAGACCAAAACAATTCTACTGGTCCGCAAGGTAATCTTGTTCTCAAGAAAAATGCTACCAGAGCTAAATGTAGAAGGACTCTACTGATGGCAAATTAATTTCGATTGGGGAAAAATATCATTGAAAATTTTCTCAAAAGGGACTCTACAGACGATCAAATCAAACTCACATAAAATTAAAAATGTTACGGAAGATGGAACTCTACTGACGACCTATAGAATGTAAATAAAATGTGCCTGAAAAAAAGACTCTACTGACGTATAACCCGAAATTGCACTAGAGGAAAATATTAGGAAAAATTTCTGAGACAAAAGCAACTCTACTGACGAGCAATTTCGGAAGGTGTTAATATAAAAAGGGACTAAAAAGGGAACAAATTGAACTTAGGCCAGACTACAAAAATATTAGTGAAAAATGTAAAGAACAAAAGAACTCTACTGATGATGAAGCTGATCAAACTATGTACATATCTGCATTTAAAAAAGTATTCTGAAAAAGGACTCTACTGACGAATCACTTATTAAATTGAACTTATACTAGAGACAAATATTACGAAAAAAAATGTGCAACAAAAAGGACTCTACTGACAAAGTATAATTTTTTTTAAATTACAATATTTATTACAAATGTTAAATAATTTAACATCTAGTAATAATAATAAACAATAACATAAATTTAAATAAAGAGTACAAAATAAAGAATAATAAAAAGATAATATTTATATACTGTTTTATATTGGGTTCGTATTTGAACTTATCTATAGTCCAAGTTTAATTTGCTCGTCAGTAGAGTCCCTTTGTCGCACAATTTTTTTTTTTTCAAAGATCAACTGATCCATAAACTGATATATAAATATATGACATAACTTGAACAACAAATTCATTATTACAAACATCAATTAAACTATTTTTATCAAAAGAACTCTCGTGACGAATTCTTGTTGCAACAAGAATAACAATTTATTTGATAGTTTTTTTTTAAATTGTTCACGCACAATTTGATCGATTGATATAAAATATCGCTTAGTCATCGGTATTTGCACAATTTTTATTGTTCGAAAATATTTGACTTCTGGTGAATGAATTAGAAATATAAAATTGATATTTGTTTTTTGTTGTTGTACGGAACCCTTGTAATTTTGTGGTTTTTTCAATAGGTTATTCGTATAGTCCTCGTCGAGACCTTTCATTTGATACCCCTCATCGATTTTTACCATACAAAAACATTTTGAGCCGATTCGGCCCACTGTACTTTTTATAGTTCTATGTACACTTACTTGTTAAATCTTTTATAACTTTTAAATCAATCGATTAATATAAATGATGTATTCGGCAAATTTGTTTAGAATTAAATAATCTACACTATTGTCTAACATCATAAACTATACAACAACTCGGTATGCTCTAAAAACGTCTTAGAACATTAAAAATATACTTATAAATGGAAATGAATCGTTTTTTCGTGATAAAACCCCGATGTAATAGTATTAGTTCATTAAATCATTTAAAATTATCAATCTAATCGGTTAAAATTATTTTAAAAGTAAACAAATTACAATAAATTATCCAAATGTGTGATTTTATACAACTAACTCAGAACAAATGAGTTTTTAATTAAAAAAAATAATTGTACAGAACCCTTATACTTTTGTGGGTCTTTCGATAGGTTATTCGTATAGTGCTTGTCGAGACCTTTTATTTGATACCCCACATGGATTTCTACCAAACAAAAACATTTTGAACCGATTCGGCCCACTGTACTATTTATAGTACGACAACTGATTTATCGTGCATTTATTATTAAATCTCTTGTAACTTTTGAATGATGCTTCTAAGTCGAGTGATATATTCAAAGAATTTGTGCACAATTGAGTAGTCTATAACATTATCTAGTATACCCAAACTCCATGATAACTAGGTGTATTTTAAAATAGTTATTAAAAACAAAAACAAACGTTTAATTCCACAAATATTATATTATACAAAATCCTAACAATTTTTTGGGTCTTTTAGTATGATATTCTAAAACAGCTCGTCGAGACCTTTCATTTGATACCCCACATCAATTTTTACCATATAAAAACATTTTGAACCGATTCGGCCCACTGTACTATTTATAGTTCGGCAAGTCATGCACCGTGCATTTATTCATTGAAACTCCTTTAACTTCCAAACCATTCGATTTATCTTAATGGTGTATTCAGCAAATTTGTGCAGAATTAAATAATCTATAATATTGTCTAACATTATATTGCCCTACAGCAACTCGGTATACTTCAAAATTGCAACTGAAACTAGATAAATATTATAAGTGAAGATAAATATACCAGTTTCCATACAAACTGTAACTTTGTTATAGATTTCCTTTATAGTGTGTGAAGTGATATCTTGTTTTAGAATTCAGTATAGCACTTTATTGAGTATATAAATTTGCTCGTCAGTAGAGTCCTTTTTTGTTTTTTCTCAGGTTAAGATTGTTTTCAAATATTTTTTTTGTAAAATAACTTTGTAGTTTTTTAGTCAGTAGAGTTCTTTTTACATTGTTTTACTTTGTTGGTGAGCAGAGTATATACTTGAATCTCGTATTGATTTGCTCGTCAGTAGAGTTCTTTTAAAATAAATATTCTGTCACAGAAACTGTTATTTAATTTCAATCAATCTAGTTTCAGTTTGGTAGTCAGTAGAGTTACTTTTAGAGAATGCATATAAGGAGTTATTGAAGGGTTTTACAATATTAGACAAAAAAATTTGATACGATTTTGTCGAATATTCCATTTCAATCAGACGATCCGTTTAAAAGTTACAATAGATAATAGAAGGTAGACCAATGGGTTGCTGTACAGTGGGCTAAATAATTTGTGACATCAGATATGGCATGTGGGGTATCAAATGAAAGGTCTCGACGAGCACTATACAAATACCATACAAAAACCTCTTAATATAAATATAATCCAAAAATCTCTTAAATAACTCAATTTTTAACATAATTTTTTGCAATGTCAAAGTATAACAACTTGCTGCAAGCCATCTATACAAGACAATATTGTAGATAATTTAATTTAACATAAATTCACCAAATATTCCATGCATCTCAGACAAACGGTTCAAAAGTTACAAGAGATGTAACAAAAGTAGACCAATGGGTTGCAGAAATACAAAAAGTACAGCGGGTAAAGTTGTTGTGACGTCATATATGGCATTTTGGGTATCAAATGAAAGGTCTCGACTAGCACTATACGAATATCGTATAACTAACAATATTTAATCAACATATAAATTTATTAGCTATTCATAAGTATTCGGATTGGCTACAGAACTTTACGATCTTAGACAGAGTTTTAAATAATTTAATTTTGAACAATTTTGCCGAATGTTTCATTGCAATCAGACGAACCGTTTAAAAGTTACAAGAGATTTAATAAAAGGTAGACCAATGGGTTGCGGAACGCGGGGTCTAATACGAGTTGAAACTTTTTGCTTGTTAATTCCTTAAAACGAGTCGTTAAAATGACATAATTACCAACCCATTTTACAAATCTATAACTATGACTAAGCATTCAATCCAACTCCATTTCGTTTCGTTAAGATCAAAAGTGATGTAATAGAAAGTGCAACACCGATTTTCATCGAAAAGTGTGTCAGTCAGTCAATCCGTCAATTCGTCAGTCCTTTGCTAACAAAGTATGCAAAAGCTTTTGTGTCGAATCACCTTTATATTATATCATATTATATAATAGTTGTATGTAGGTACAATAATTATTATTAGTCAATACCATAACGAAACACATGTAAAGTCATAAATCGTATTTAGACCAGTGACGGTGCAGAAATTTTCATTACACATTATTATATAATGGTAAATTATGAGACGAAATTTGGGTCAATGGGTAAATGGAATTTGAGATAATATTTGTAATGTTAGACAATATTGTAGAATAATTCATTTTGGATGAATTTGTGGAAGATTTCAGTTATTTTGGACGTCCGGCTCAAAAGTTACAAGAGATGCAATAAATATATACAAAGTTTAATATGAGTTAGGAAGTTTTACTTCAAATATAGGCATGTTGGATATCAAATAAGAGGCCTTAATGAGCACTATCTAAAAATCATACTCACGGGCTTTACAAAGCAATAGGGTGTCTAAAAAGACATTTATATAATACGTAATGTAATTTTTCGCTATTTTAAAATACACCTAGTGTTACTTTACTAGAGGATATTACAGATAGTTAAATTTATTATAATTGCTAAATATTTCATTTACTTTGGACAAACCGTTTAAGAGTTACAAGAGATATAATAAAAAGTTGACCAATGGGTTGCAGAACAGAGGGTCAAATATGAGTTAAAAAGTTTTGCTTAAAATATAGGCATGTTGGGTATCAAATGAAAGGTCTTAATGAGAACTACACGTATATTACGTATTTATTACAATAGTGTTTGTTTGTCAGTAGAGTTCTATTTTGGTTTGTTTAAGTTTGCTTTTTTTAGTCAGTAGAGTCCTTTTCTTAATCTTCTAGATCAAAATCAAAATACCTCGTCAGTTGAATTTCTTTTCTTTTCATATACAGTTTGCTTGTCAGTAGAGACCCTTTTGTATTTTATATTTACATTGCTCGTCAGTAGAGTCCCTTTTCTTTTTATTTATAGTTTGCTCGATAGTAGTTTTTTTGTTGTAGATAGAATTTTTTGTTCTAATGAATTTTAGTTTTTTTTGGTACCTATTTAGTATTCTGATAAAATAAACACAATTTCAGTTTGCTCGTCCGTAGAGTCCTTTTTATAAAAAACAAAGAAATCAAATTAATACAGTCTTTTTCCAACAACGTCGTACTTAGTTTGCTCGTCAGTAGAGTCCTTTTTATAATATAAAGAAAATTAAATGATTATATTTATTAATTCGGTCGTCAGTAGAGTCCTCTTTTTATCTTATTAACAATAAGACATTTACATTACATTAGACATAGACATTATTTTGCTCGTCAGTATAGTTTTTGTTATATGTATTCATATTATAGGTACTAAATACGATATTTTTAATAAATTTAATCGCAAGTAGAGTTATTTTACAATAACACAGTTTGCTCGTCAGTAGAGTTCTTTCTTTATTTTTAATGTTACTTGGACTTTTCAAAATTAATACATAAATTGCTTGCCAATACATTCTTTTCTGACTGGTTGTCAAATATCTCCCTTCCGCCTTTTTGTATTATAAACCAATAGCAAAAAAGCGGAAGGGAGATATTTGACAACCTAATATTATACTAAATTAGTATTGAATTTGCTCGTCAGTAGAGTCCCATTTTCATTGACAAGGTTACTATTTAATTTGCTTGTCAGTAGAGTCCTTTTTAACTTCTAGATTCTATATTTAAATTGATGGTTCTTTTTTAATTTATGTAGAGGTGTCAGATTTTTTGATTCGGTCAGTTAATGCTTTTTAGTCTCCTCGTCAGTAGAGTAAATTGTTCTTGTAAATAAAGTAATGAAATTAAACTTCTATGTAAAATCGTTTGTCAGTAGAGTCCTTTTTGTAAAATAAGGAAACTAAATCATTATATTTATTAATTCGGTCCTCAGTAGTCTTCTTTACCTTGCTAAGATATATAATTAACTTTCCGTAGGGAAAGTTATAGTCATCGCAAAAAAATTGAAAATGAAAATTTTTATATATCTTTACTTTTCAAAAGTTTCTGAACATTTTGGCATACCTTAGAAAAAATGGATGTATGTGTGTGCGGATACAAATTTTCGTCGACGATTTCGGGAACACGGATCAATCGATTTAGATAATTCAAAAAACATTCGTTTGATATTAATAAGGAGACGTGCTGATTAGTTTTTGGCAAAGGCAGGTCTAGCCGTTCCAAAGATACGAAGCAAAAAGTGCCAAAAACAGTAACTTAGTTTTTAAGAGAACGGGGCGTCCGATTTGAATAATTCAAAAAACATTTTACTTGTATTGACAAGATGAAGAATTGACCAAATTTTCATGAAGGCAGATCTAGCGGTTTCGAGTTGAGATCTAATGAAAAAAGTAAACAAAAATGCTATTCGGCGGTTAAAAATGATCATTAGACGTATGCACATCAAATTATCAGATATTTTATAGAGATTTTAACAATAAGTATAAATTAATTATTTGTCAAATTCCTAGTTTCTCAAAAATCTAATTTTTTCGAAGTAATTTTTTTTTCAAAAATGTTAATTGTTTTTAAAAAATAATAATATTTGGTACGGGAAATTCCAGCAATTTATCTTAAGGCACGAAGCCATGCGCCCCACTAGTTGCAATTGAATTGCTCGTCAGTAAAATGTTGGTATTACTTATTTCATAAGTACTAAGTAAAATATGCTTGAATATTTAATAAATTTGCTCGTCAGTAGAATTTCAACTAAACCATAATGCACCATTTATGCACATTCTGCATGTGCATTACTACAAAATCCTTCATCTCCATCTCGGAGTCTCTCTCATTATCATTATATAACTTTAATAGTTTTTCATTTGAGACTTTCTCATTATTGCATCATATGCACACTTACCCACTTACCACTTACTATAAAATAAATGTTATTACCACACACACACACATACACACACTTGATGGTAAGTCTTTCGGTTAGTGGGTCACAGAAGAAAATCAAGAGTCTTATTGTGTATTATGTCATATATGAAAGAAAGGATACTACTAAAATAAAATTTACTAAAAATAGTTCAGTTTTTAATTATAAAAGTATTGAGAATATAGGCTAATTAAAGAGGGAAAAGGATGTGCCAAATGAAATGAAAGGTCTCGACGAGAACCTATTCAATGACCTAATAGAAAATAAACTAATAGGTTTTTTTACAATACGTGTTGACTAAGAATTTGCTATTATCAACAAAACTCTAAATAACAAAGTGGTGTATGGCATCATGCCTTAAGGCAAATTGCTGGAACTGTAATGAAATATTCGAAGAACTCATAAATTGGATGAAGTCATTTATATATGTTCACATGAAAAGTGAATAAAGAGTACTAAATGAAGGGGAGTTAGAATGAAGAACCTTATCTCATATTTATAAGAATTTTATAAACTGATTTGCAAAGTTAAATTTATTTATTTCAAGTATATGAGAGAGCTTTAGAACTTCAGCCAGAATTAAAATTAAAATCCGAATTATTTTCGATATTAATTTACCCTTATAATTCCTCAAATAAAAAAATTAAATAAAATAGGGAAATTAAACGAATATATTAATTTGGCTGACAGTAGAGTCCTTTTTCAAGTGTTTTCAACAAAAAAATCCGATTTGCTAACTTTATATTTTCTCGATGTTTCAAGTCATTCTGAATCGATTGCAACTAAATTTGAAAAAAATATGTGTGACAAAATTTGGCCTTTCGTCGACATTTTTTTCAAAAACGGCTGCATGTATCTAAAAAATTTAATTCGATGAAACTGGATCATTTAATAGTTTTGCGAGAAGATCGGCCAAATCGTTTCTTTATCGATAGCAACCGAGATTTAATTTGCTCGTCAGTAGAATCTTCTTATTATTTTCAAGTGTAGTTCTTTACAAACTTTATTTTCGAAGTAAACAGTTCTAAATATTATCTAAATAGCTAAATCTTAACAGAGTATTAACTTTCTATATGAAAAGGAATTACCCTATGTCCTTAGAGGTTATTAACTTCCCATAGGGTAAGGGTAATTTTACTATGATCGCAAAAACCAAAATCGTTACGTTTCAAAGGTTTATGAACATTCTGAGGTGGCATACCTTCAGAAAATGGATATGTGTGTGTGTGATAATTGACTCATTCAAATCGGTTGATCCGTGTTTCCGAAATCGTTGACAAAAACTTGTATCCGCACACACACACACATGCACGCACATACATCAATTTGTTCTAAGGTATGCCAAAATGTACAGAAACCTCTGAAACGTAAAGATATATAAAAATTTTCATTTTCGATTTTTTTTGCGATTACTATAACTTACCCTACGGGTAGTTAAAAAGAAACTTTACTAAGCGGCAATATGAAAAAATGAAACTTTTCTCATGAGCAACCTCAATTAAAAGGAAAAGGAACTCTACTGACGAGCAAATTGAAATAAAGTCAAAATGGAAATAATTCACTTACGATTAATTTAAAGCGAGGAAAAATATATTTTTATTAGCGACCAAATTAAAGAACAATAAGAAAAACTCTACTAACATGCAATGGTCTACCTTTTATTAAATCCCTTATAACTTATGCACCGTTCATCTGATATAAATGAAATATTCATTGAATCTGCGCTAAATTAAATTGTCTATAACATTGACAAGCATAGAAATATGGTAGATAGTTAGTATACTTTAAAATTGAAAAAACTATATTAGAAATTGATTTACAAAAAACTTTAAAGGATTTGTAAATGGGATATTCGAATAGGGCTTTTTGCAACCTTTCATTTGATACCCCACATGCCATATGTGACGTCTTGACCCGTTGTACTAATTATGGTATAACCACTTATCTGTGTACATTTATTTATTAATTAAAATTCTTAACAATTTATATTGTGTGAATACAATATTTTGATACTTATAAATAATAAACATAACTAAGTTTATTTGTACTATAAGTAGTACAGTGATAAATTAGTTATTAGAACAATTAGTTTCTTATCATGTACAAGTCTAGCCTAAACGTTCAATGAGCAAATTCGGACATGCGCAAAGGACGTAGCGCACCAAGCGTCTCATAAGTGCATTACCATTATTAGTCTTAGGTCTAGAGTTGACAGTCCGATGGACGTGATTAGAACTTCAACAAATAGATGTAACTTTTTTTTTCTTAATATGGTTACTTACTTTTTCAGTTCCTTCCTAACGATGGCAGCGACACCGGTGACCGAAACCGACGACTACGTGTGCGAGTTGAATCCCTTCGCCCTAAAAGTGGCCGAGGATGAACTTCGTGAGACTTCTCAGAGCAGGGAAAACGCCCTGGAGGCTATGAGGGCCTGGATTGTGAAAAATCCTAGATTGGAGGCCATCAGATACGGTAAGATAATAATAATAATAATAATAATAAGATAATAGACTCGGTTTTGCGCGATCCAAAAGCACTGTGAAAGAGTATTGAACATTATTATTATATTGTTTAAGGTATTGAAGGTCATTGACGCTGATACAGACATAACTTTTTTTTGTTTAAAAAATAATGTTCTTATTGTTTGATTTTTATATCTTATTGTTAGAAGTTAGAAGTTTATTCTTTTATATTATTATTTGTTTTTAATCTAAAAGTGAGTCTTATGTAAATAAATTTGTTACAAGGGCCTGCACTAATAGTTTATTTTTTATTTAACGATACTTATTGAAAAAGAAGGCGCAGATGAGGAATGTTCTATAAATTTAGAATAGTATTTAAAAAAAAAGAGTGCGCGTAAGGATCACACGCGATTGAAGTAAAACTTATTTGCTACCGTATAAAGTAGCACGTTTAAGTTGAGTAAAAATAAATACATCATATAACAATTTTGAATATTAATAATGTAATTAAAGTCATACTTCGAATACGACATGAACGGTTTGTGAAGAGAAATGAAGTAACTGCCGATTAACATACATTCATTGACTACTTGTTTTCTTTTTACTTTTTCGCCGACGATACAGTTTCATTCTTTGAAAAGCTGTAGTATCTGTCTTGTCTATAGAAATAATTTACATTTTTATTTAAGTAACCACAAATAATTTAAATTACTTCAATAAACTTACGTTTCTTACGCGGCACAGAATTATCATTTGTTTTATTAATTATTTTATTATACACGACGACAATTCACAATCGACCCATATAGAAATGATATCATCGAGAGCGAATGACGAATCATTGGCACTCGACCTTGCCGTAACGCTATTTTCGTTGCATTTGCACGGATTTACACCCTAGTCGCGCCTAAAAAAGTTTTACTTCGAAAATGTTCAGGTCATGGCAACTTTGTTAGATAATTTAGTTTAAAATGTATAAAGAAAACATAATGTATCAATTTTTTTTTTTACAAAACCATATATTTTATGTCACACATATATGACTGATGTGGCAATCAACGTGATGATATTGCTATTGATCTTAATGTTTCAATTTGCTCCTCAGTAGAGTTCTTTTTGCTCTTCTAATTTGTTTACTCGCCGATCTAACATATTGTCTTTTTTTTAATTTGAAGAGCTGTTTTCTCATTTTTATAATTTCGATAATTTGCTCGTCAGTAGAGTTCATTTTTGTTAATTTTCTTGTCAGTAAAATTATATGTTATTTTTGATTTGGTTTGCTCGTCAGTAGAGTTCCATATTTTGCTAATTTATTCATCAGTAAGATTCTATGTTTTGCTCGTCAGTAGAGTACTTATTACGTTTTTTTGTTATTTTTTTATCAGTAAAGTTTTCTTTTACTTTTATCGGTATGATGTTTGTCAGTAGAGTTAATTTTTCTATTATTTGTCACTTTGCTCAATAGTAGAGATCATTTTTTATTTGTTTATTTCCTCATCAGTAGAGTTCATTTTTATCATATTTTAGTTTGCTCATTCGCATAAAGTCTTTTTTGTTGTTAGTTTGCTCGTCAGTAGAGTTCCTTTTTGCTTCATTAGTTACTTTGCTTGTCAGTACAGTCTCTTTTTGAATTGTTTTCAAGTTCATCTTACTTTCGCTTTAGTTGGCTCGTTAGTGGAGTTCATTTTTATTAACTTCCCGTAGGGCAAGTTATAGTAATCGCAAAAAAATCGAAAATGAAAATTTTTGCATTTCTCGACGTTTCAAAGGTTTCTGAATATTTTGGCATACCTTAGAAAAAATGGATGTATGTGTGTGTGTGTGTGTGTGTATGTATGTGTGTGTATGTATGTGCGGATACAAATTTTCGTCGACGATTTCGGGAACACCGATCAACCGATTTGAGTAATTCAAAAAACATTCGATTCGTATTGATAAGGAGACGTGCTGATTAGTTTTTGGCGAAGGCAGGTCTAGCCGTTCCGAAGACACGGGGCAAAAAGTGCCGAAAACGGTAACTCAGTTTTTAAGAGAACGGAGCGTCCGATTTGAATAATTCAAAAAACAGTTTACTTGTATTGACAAGATGAAGAATCGATAAAATTTTCATGAAGGTAGGTCTAGCAGTTTTCGGAGATATGGAGGAAAAGTAAAAAAATGAGCCATTTGGCGGAATCAAAAATGATCATTAGACAGGTGCACATCAAATTATCAGATATATTTATAGAGATTTTAACAAAAGTATACATTGTGTTACATTTCCTATGGGTTCCGTACCAATGCTTATGCGTTACACAGCGACGCGGCGCTTACGCGCTTTATATTTTGTCCCTATGCAGTTAAAGCAGTACGATTGCTTTGAAAAAAAGTTCAGATCTTCCACAATATGTCAAAATAAAGAAAAATTTTTTTTCCAAAAAAAAAAAACAAAAATAAATTTAAAAAAAATTATTTTTTAAAAAATTTTTTTTCAAAAAAAAGTAATTTTTTGTCCAATTTATAGTTTCTCAAAAATCTTATTTTTTCAAAGTAATTTTTTTTTCAAAAATGTTAATCGTTTTTAGAAAAATAATAATTTTTGGTACGGGAAGTTCCAGCAATTTGCCTTAAGGCACGATGCCTTAATTGCCTTAAGACAGAATTTCACTTACAGCTAGTCTTATTTGTTACTTTGCTTCTCAGTATATCTTTTGGTTCAATTTGCTCATGAGTAGAGTTCCTTTTTATCGTGTTTCAGTTTGATCGGTAGCAGTTTCTTTTGAAATTGCTTGTAGTAAAATTCATTTCTAATTTTTTTTATTGATTTGGTTGTCAGTAGAGTTCTCTACTGTCATTCCTTACTTTGTTCATTTGCTCATCAGTAGTGTTCATTTTACTTTTTTGTTAGTTTGCTCGTCAGTAAAGTCCATTTACTTTTATTGTTAGTTTGCTCAAACATACAGTATCTTGTTTGTTGTTAGTTTGATCGTCATTAGAGTTTTATCTTGTTTTTTTTTTCAATTTGCTCGTCAGTAGAGTTTCTTTCTGCTTATTCTTCTTTTGTTAGCATTTCAGTAAGTTATATTATATTTTTTTAGTTTGCTCGTTAGTAGACTTCTGAAATATTTTGTTTAGTTTGCTTGCCAATAGAGTTGCTTTTCCTGGTTTCTTAGTTTACTTATCAATGCAATTTTTTGTTAGTTTGCTCGTCAGTAAAGTTTTTTAATTTTCACCTTGTTTTATTATTTTGGTTGTCTTTTAATTTTAAGAATTTATTTTTTACAATAAAGAAGGCTACTGGCCATTAAACAAAATAGAACTCTAATAGTGAGTACACTGACAATAAAAAAAGAACTCTACTGACTATCAAAATAAAGCCATATGAAAAATATTTTATAAATTTCATTCAATTTAAAGAAAAATATTATAGACTATAAATCTTAAAATTAGTTATAACACTACATAAAAGAATTGGTATAAATTTTTTTTCAATAAAAAGGAAAAAAAAATAAATAGTTGTACACCAGACCTAGTATTATTGAGTATTCAAGTATCACTAGACACCATACTATTTTTGGGCGCACGTTGACACTTGTATCGTTTTGTAATAGAATAAAATGTATAATTAACTTTATAAATGTTTAAAGCACTTTATAATTAAATCAAATAATAAATAATACTTAATATAAATAAAATAAAAATTTGGGACTTTTAATAAATTTAAAGTTTCCACATAACCCTCTACTAAACGTACCGAAGTAATAATTCTACTAATAAAATAAATTTAACATTGAATCGATTTATATTAAAACTTATTGTTAGTGTAGGAGTATATTATAATTGTTTCTAGTTATAAATAATGATAATAATTATTATTGTTATTAATTTAGAATAAAAATAAATTATTATTACTAATAAAAAATATCCGCCCCCGGGTGGGCTCGAACCACCAACCTTTCGGTTAACAGCCGAACGCGCTAGCCGATTGCGCCACGGAGGCTCATGGCTTTCTCTTTTTAAAACGCGAACAATAGACACTCGGAACGAAACTACATACGTAGTTGATAATAGGTACGCATTAAATATTGTTACATAAAATAATATAAATTAGGTAATTTTAATATTACAATATTAAATATAAATATTGTTATTTATTAAAAATAAAAGTAAAAAATATTTTAAAAATAGAATAAACAGTTACAGTTATAGAATTTACTAACAGTTACTAATATGTAGTTAAAGCACGCGTTAGATACTGTAATAATATTATTTCCATAATCGATTTAAATAATTTTTAATTAACTAATATAGTTATCTAATATAAAAAAAAAATAAAACAATACGCATTAATCAATTACTACGTAGAATTTAATTTAAAAGTGGTTATTATTAATATTTAGCGTACGTTTCGCATCCCAGTTCGACTCAGTATCAGTGTTATTTATACTTATAATTCAATATGAAATATTCTAGAGACAATAAACATACTTCTAAATAAAAAAGTATTAAATGATTAAAATTAAAAAATATAATATATGAGCAAACAAAACTCTACAACAAAAAAGAAACTCTTCTAACGTCTAAAATTGAATTGCAAGGCGCATGGCCATCGTGCCTTAAGGCAAATTGCTGGAACTTCCCGTACCGTAATTGTAAATATTCGAAAAATGAAAATAATCGATAATTGTTTTGAAAATTTTCAAATAGATTATTTATTATAAATACATACTGTAAATTTATAAGCGCTTATTAAATTAGGCGACGAACGTATTTTACAAATAACGTATGTGTATGTTTATAAGAAATTTGGACTATATTTTTTGAATTTGATAATTTTAAATTTTTTTCAACATTTTGAAATTTTTTTAATTTTTGAAAAAAAATCTTTTTTTTAAAATTTATTGAGAACTTGGAAATTTTTGAAAATACCCGATTGTTTGAAAATTTCGAAACATTCCCAAATTTTTGTAAGAAATAGATT
>NW_020538040.1:5656733-5683821 GCF_003426905.1 Ctenocephalides felis
AAATTACATCATTCATATCTTTTCATTTTTACTACTTGGATATTAATTAGAAATAATTCTTATACTCGAGCACATATTTTGATATTTACAAATACTACAATAATACAATTATTAGACTTTAATTGTACCAAATTAAAAAGTACATAAATATCTTTAAAATCTACTATATTTCAATTATCCATTATTATTACCTGTTTCCACGTCCCATTCTCAATCGGATTAAAATGATCCAAATTCTGTTCAAACCATTGCTCGGGTGGCAAATGTTTATGATGTCTCCTCAAATGGGGGCTCCCCAAACTGCCTCCAGCTTTAAAAACATTCCACCTGAGTCCATTAACAAATCCACTTAAAAATACAAAAAACACAATTAGTTTCAACATTTTTACATGTGCCTTCTTCGAATGTTTTTTGTAGAATGAAAGGAAATACGTTTGATGTTATTTGAGATGAGTAATGGATATTCTGAAAGTACAGAATATGCTGATGTTTATGTTTATTTATCTGCAAATGTTATCAGTTGACATTGGAGTCTTTGTGAGATACTGTTTTGATTGTGTTGGTGGAGACAATTTGAGGTTATGGTAGAAAAAATAGGATTTGTTTGGGTTAAGGAATTTTTGCACAGTAGTTCTTGTTTTGGGGTGTTTATGTATGCACTTTTTTCAACCACATATTGTTTATATCACCATTATTGAATTAAATTGTACTTGTATAACATTTTTCATGAATACAAATCAAGGATTCATCAAACTGTCAAAATGTTGTAAATCCTTCAACAAATATCTCATTCACTATAACTTATATTATTATTCCTTTACACTTATTATTAACACATTTCTTCAATTAATTACACTTATAACGACACAAAGTTATTAAAAGTTTATTTTATCTATATAAAGATGTTTTAAATATGTCTCCTTAAAGCCGGATCCTGTTCGGACATGTTCGTTCGTGTTCGGTTCGTTACGCCTTGCGTTGACCAATCACAAACGAGGATAATAGTGGTGGGCAAATGTACATAATTCGTTTCGACAGTTGGGTTTTAAAATACAAATTTGTTAAGAAAATTAATATAGATATATATATATATATATATATATGTTAATTATTAAATATTTTGTTATATATTGTGATAAAGTTTAAGGTATTTTTTTCATTAAATATAGTTTTATAATGAATTAATTAAATTAATATATATATTGTTATATATGTACTAAATCTAAATATTATCTATTTGATTTTTGATACACATATTTTTGATAAAATTAATTTTGTAATTAATTAAATTTTTGATAATATATATTAAATTACTAAAAAGCTAATAAAATTGCCTACAAATAAGTATGGAATGTTTAGTACACTTTGTGTTCAAAATTAAATAAAGAAATTGTGCAAAATTTATAGTTTAATTAGGCAATGGACTCATTAGTTAATTTTTTTATAATTAGTATTGTTCTGGTAAAATTCATCTTCATACATATAGATTAATATATATCATTAAAAAGTAGATAAAATTATCTATAAATCTGTATATAACAATTTGTAACTGTCGGAATAAAATGATATAAAAATAATTCGTCAAGCTTTGAAATTAAAATCATCCTAAAGCTCCCATATTGATTTTGTTTCATCGCTTTGGTTTAAACTTATATTTATTTTGCTTAAATTCATTTAAATATATTAACATTATTATATATCATTAAAAAGCTAATAAAATTATCTATGAAGCTGTATATAATATGTTAAATCATTTGGAACGGAATTATATTAAAAAAAAATTGTTTACATAATATGTACTATTGATAAGATGTCTGCTTTTCTAGTTTATATTTCTATCAATTTTTTAAATAATTTGTTCAAACATGTATATATTATTATGTATCATTAAAAAGTAGATAAAATTATATATAAATCTGTATATAACAATTTGTAACAGGTGGAACAAAATTATATAAAAATAATTCATTAAACTTTAAAATTGAATTCATTGTAAGACCCTCATATTGTTTTAGCTTCAACTTAGTTGGTTTATATTTATATTTAATTTGTCAAAATTAAATTAAATATTAACATTATTAATTCGATACGATTCAGGATTATGTATTGCTTAAAGATTTTTTCATCTTAATAATAAACATCCCGAAAGATCTTCCCTTGCTGGCCTATTAAAAGATTTCTACAAATACAATATGTCAAGTAGACATTGTACATTTGAAAGGTGAATTAATTAAATAAATTTAAACGTTGAAAAACATTGTTCTTTTAGCACACTTTTCCAAATAATTTGCATAATAAAAAAAGTAACCAAAAAGATAAGATACCAAAATACTTTTGTATAAACAAGATTAATAGATTAACCTAATTTATGAGGATTGTCTTTCTGTATATATAAGTGTACTAATTTTAAAAAATTTGATAGCAAATTTTAATTTTTGCAAATTTAGTACACAATTTTAACAAAATAATAACTGACAAAGCAATAAAATGAAATAAAATAGAATAAAATATTTCATTTATTTACTATGGTTTATATAGTAAATAATTACTAGTAGTATTTAATTCTCAAAAAATTGGCTTACACCTTGCTCTATAAAATTAACCAAAAAATGAGAACATTTAAAAATAGATTGTTTGCATTCCAAAATAAATTTATCTCAATACAGATTGAACTATTTTAGTTAATAGTTTAAAAGTATTTATAGTTAATTATTTATATAACCCATTGCAATTATAAACCAAGTGAATCAAAACTTACAATTATCAGTAATAATAATTACTAATTTATATATGTGAAAATTAAACTTTAAAGGAAAATTTGATTTGTTAAATTAATTTAATAAAATTAAAATATTTTAAATAATGCATAAGAATATATAAATCATTACACACCTAATATGTGTAATAAATATATTTAAGATGAGGTTTTTGAATATTTTTGGTACTGTAAATATATATATATATATATATATATATAATTTAATAAATATAAAATATATATAATATATATAATATATATGTACTATAGGGATTCAGGATTTGGGTTAAGAAATTAATAAAAACCCTATTGCATATTTTTAGCTTTTATTTAACTGCACCAAAAAAAAGATACAAAACCAATCGTAAACCCCTTCTGGTAACAGTTCAGATATATATAAAAATGTTTATCGGTTAGACTTGGCTACTCTTTCTAACTCATCTTTCTTCTTAATGGCGTATGAATTTGATGATCCCTGCAAAAAAAGAAAAATATATATTAAAACCTCAATTTATGAAAAATTGATAGTAAAACTATATATAAAAATTATTTGTTACAATTTAAAATAAGCTTGCTTAAGAAGAAACTAGTATACTTAAGTACAAGTAAATTTGAAGAAAATCTTTGGTTTTAAACAATATGTATTATGATTAAGTAATGAAATTCTAATTTTAGTTTCATTGTAATAATCAAAAAATACTTTTTATTAAAGCGGTACAGATTTAAAAAAGTGTGTAATGTTGGGAGTGAAAATTAACGACATAACCTAGCTTAACCTAAATTGAGTGTAAAATTGTAATCATTTACTATTTATAAAAAGTAAACATAATACTCTTTATTAAACTAGTATAAGTAAAGAAATTTGCACAGGTACAACTTTAACTTAAAGGTTGTAAATTAAAACTATCGACATGACCTAACCTAACCTACACATACCCATGAGGTAAATATATATACGAAGTACGACTTAAGCAACCTTAATTTTTATAAATGTTAGTAATAAGTTAATTGTATTGTTTTTACACGTTCCAAGAAAAGTGGTTATTCAATTAGAACCACATTCTAGGATAGAGTGCAAAATTTTAATATAGTCCATAAGCGAAACTGAAATGGCTCTAGGAGACACCAAGTCAGCATTTGAAAGGACAGCTGAAACTAAAATTAGCAATTTAACTATCTACTGTAATTTTTTGTATTGAACTCTTATCCGTAAAAAAAACTCAACTAACAAAGTAATTTAAAAAAAGAACTCTACTAACAAGCAAATTTGAGAATAAAATTAAAGATAGATGACTACAAGTTCAGAAAAAATGTTATATTTACAAAGAACTACTGAAAAATTTGGATAAAATTGGAATCAGATTAGAATGATTCTACTGACAAGCTAAAAATAGTTTTTTTTTGACTGTTGAGCAAAAACAATTTTTGGAAAAAGAAAGGCTACTAATGAGCAAATTAAAAAATTTGCTAGAAATTTAAGATAAAAACCGCTACTGACGAGCGAATTCAGAAAACATTCATAAAAAAAATTAAAAAGAACCCTTCTCCAAACGAATAATTTCTAAATTTGCTTGTTAGTAAAGAAACAAATTTGGAAATTATTGATTTGAAGAAAAAAAGAACTCTACTGATGAGCAAATTTAATTAATTTGAAGAAAAAAAGAACTTTACTGATGAACAAATTCGGAAATTTGTAATTTGGAAGAAGAGCTCTAATGACAAGGAAAGTAATCAAAATTCCTAATTTGGGAAAAAAAAATCTACTGACGAGTGATTTTGAAAATGTAAGAAAAATGTAGAACTCTATTGACAAGGCAATTCAAAAATTGCTAATAAAAAAAAATAGAAAAAAGAAAAAAACTGACAAGCCAAATTCGAGAATTTGAAAATTTAAGAGAAAAAACTCTTAAAGCAAATGTAGTAAAATTTGGTTTGCAAAAAAAAAGACTAGCAAATTCAGATATAATTTTGAAAAAAAGAACTCTGATGAGTAAATTCAAAAATTATTAGCAAAATGTCAATAAAAATAGCACTGTACTTACAAGCAAATTCAAATAAAAACTAACCAAAAAAAATCTGAAATTTTTAGTTTGGAAGGAAGAACTCTATTGACAAGCAAATTTGGAATTTATTGGTTTGGAATAAATAACTCTACTGAGAAGTAAATTCATAAAAATAAAACCTCACTGATGAGTCAATTCACCAATTAATTGATCATTAAAATTAAAATTAAATAATAAAGAATTCATAAATAAAATTAATTTTCTTAAATTAATTTAAGAAAAACTTCAATGACAAGCAAATGTATCTAATTTGAAGAAAAAAAGAACTGTACTGAAGAACAAATTATTTCCGAAACTGCTTGTCAGTAGAATTTATTTTTCCAAAGAAAAAACTGAATTTTTGATGAATTTGAAAAAAGCACTCTGCTGATGAGTGAATTTGGAAATTATTTCGATTTTATCTGTTATATCTTAATTTCCATTGTTCTCTTGTCTCTATCACATTCAAGATATTTATTTTTATCTCTGTTCCATTTTATCTTTAAGTTTTTCATATTTATTCATGTTTTTCATATTTACTATCTTTATGCTTTTGTAGATAGAGATTGAAACAAATCTTTTCGCGTTTAATTTTTAAAATTTTATGACCATCTGCACTTAAATTACAAAGATTGATATATACTAACGAGCAAAAATATAAAATTTAAAAATATTAATACAACAAGTAAAGAATACATTATAATCTATATTTATGAAATAAAAATAAATTTATTTTAGAAATGCTCAGTGGGCAAAAAAAATAATTTAAAGAGCTAGCAGGTTATTCAAATTTACCTAACTTAGAAATCTGTTTATTTCATTCACATCCATCTACCTATCTCTTATCTACCTTTCAAAACTATCTACCTATCTCTTATCTCTCAAATTTATTTATCTCTTTCACATTCATCTATCTGTTTTTCACATTTATCTCTTTCTTTCAAATCTATTTATATCTCGATCAAATCAATTTAATTATCTATCTATATCTCTTTCAAATCTATCTATCATATCCTTTTCATATCTACTTCTACCTCCCTTTCACATCATCTATCTATATCCCTTTCAAGTCATCTATCTATATCCCTTTTAAGTCATCTGGCTATATCCCTTTCAAATCTATCTATGTACATCTCTTCCAAATCTATCTATCCACACCTCTTTCAAATCTATCTATCTCTTTCAAATCTATTTATTTACCTCTTTATTTTAAATCTATTAATTTATCTCTATTCCAAATTTATCTCTCTCTTTCACTATTGTTTATCACTTTCACTCCTACATATCTTTCTTTCACTTTTATCACGCCCTCTCCCTTTCACATCATCTATCTATATCCCTTTCACATCATCTATCCACATCTCTTTCAAATCTATCTATCTCTTTCAAATCTATTTATTTACCTCTTTATTTCAAATCTATTAATTTATCTCTATTCCAAATTTATCTCTCTCTTTCACTATTATTTATCACTTTCACTCCTATATATCTTTCTTTCACTTCTATCACGCCCTCTCCCTTTCACATCATCTATCTATATCCCTTTCAAGTCATCTATCTATATCCTTTTCACATCTATCTCTCAAATCTTTCTTTTTCATACCCATTAATCTTTTATTACAATCATCTATCCTTTATATCTTACCTTAGCAGCATTGATAAGTTCATCAGCTACGCATTCGGCGATCGTCTTAATGTTCCTGAAGGCGGCCTCGCGAGCTCCGGTGCACAGCAGCCAGATGGCCTGATTGACGCGACGCAACGGCGACACGTCGACGGCCTGACGACGAACGGTACCGGCGCGACCGATACGCGTGGAGTCTTCGCGGGGGCCGGAGTTTATGATGGCGGTTACCAAGATCTGGAAAAGATAATTAAATTGTTTGATGAGTATTAGATGGTTGATTAAGTTTGTTAGATGATAAAGAGGTAGTTAATTGTAATGAATTAGTGGAATTTATGAGTGGTTGCGGTGTTGTGCAAAGATAATGCAAAGGTTTTGCGTATGTTTTTGCTTAGGCTCGGGTGCGCTTGGTGTAAGTGGCGTTTCATCTTAAGGCAATTTATGTGTGAATAATCAAATAGAATTGAGATTTAACCATTTAAAATGACAAATGCCAAGCAAACTAAGAAAGAAAAGACTAAAAACAAGAAACATGATAATATTGAGAAATTTGTTATACTGGAGATATAATCACAAATCAAAAATGACTACTGACAATTGATCAAAATTATATTATGAATTAGCAAAATAGTAAATAATAATTTAATAGCAAGAAATATATACTGACAATCAAACTAAAATCCATTAAAAAAATGTGTTCTGACAAAAAGGGACTCTACTGACAACCAACATCACAAATTATTTGTTAAACAACAAAGACCAATTTAAGAATTAAATTTAAATGTTATGTTAGACACTAAAGTACTTTCCCGTCAAACAAAATTAAAACAAAGTTAAAGAGAAAATTATTAGAGAAAAGAAACTCAATGAAAAATGTAAATAAATGTGTAATGAACTCTAATGATAGGTAAAACTCGGAAATTATTGTTAAAACGTTATTTATGACAAAGAATTCTACTGAAATGCCATTATGAAAATTATTGATGAGAAAATTTAAGAACTCTACTGATGAGCAATTTTGGAAAATAGAATTACTGACGAGCAAATTAGAAAATGATTGATAAATTAAAGAGAAAAATAAAGAAATAATTATAGTCAAATTTGGAAATTACTAGTTTGAAAAAAAAAAGAACTCTACTGACAAGCAAGTTTTTAATCTAGAGAAAAAACCTACAAAAAAACTAATCAGAAAAAAAATTGGTAAATATTGTAACTCTACTGACCAGCAAATTTAATTTGATATTTAACTTGACAAAAAAAATCATAATTTAAAAAAAGCTACTGACCAGCAAAACAAAAAAAAACTAAAAGGTGATTAGAAAAAAGTACTCTACTGGCAAAGAATTAAGAAAAAATACAAATATTAGAAAAAAGTACTCTACTGGCAAGGAATTAAGAAAAAATACAAATATTAGTTTAGAAAAAGAACACTACTGACAAGCAAATTCGGAACTTATTGATAAAGGAATTCAAGAAAAAAAAAACCCTGCTTATGAGCAAGTAGAGAAGTTGGTTTGGAAATGAAAGGAACTGTAAATTAAAAAAAATGTTTAGGAACAATTGATGTTCAAATTTGGAAAAAAGAATCTACCGACGGACATACATAGCAAAAAAAACTACTTAAGCGATTAATTTGAGTAAAAACTGGTTACTAAATGTAAAAATCATTAAAAATGTTAGAAAAAGAACTCCACTGATCATTTGTAAAATGTAATTGAAAATAAATGCAAACTGTTTAAAATTATAAATGTATTATTACACAGCAAAAGAACTCTACTGACGAGCAAAATTTAAAAAAATAAACCACAATTCAGATCTTGAAAAAATTAGCAAGCAAATCATAAAATTTTCAGAAATTTATGAGTGCAAATTTATAAGGATAATTATTTTGATTAAATAAATTATAGGTAATTTCTGTTCATACAAATATTTAAGGTAATTGTTAAGGCAAAGTAGAGTTTCATAATCTCTCCAAAAGGATAAAAAAGTGAATCTAAAAAAAGGTAGTTTCCTGAATAACTGAAACAAGTAAAAAATTAAATTAAAAGAAAAATGGGAATAATTTAAATGAAAATTTGTACATTTAAGTGAGTAAATAATACTTAATAATATGTTAAAACAGAGTATTTTCAGATAAATAATTTTAAAGGGTATAAACAAAAGCGAATGAGGTTCTAACTCGTGAAGAAAAAGAAGTAACTATAGTTTAGACTTCTATCAGAAACCTTGCAATATATAGTATCTATCAAATACTATATTATTTACAGGTTGCAAGAAAAAAGGTATTAGAGTTTGAAATTAAATTTCACGACTTAACTTAAAAAACCTTTAGCAAATGGCTGAACAATTGTTGCAACAAATATTGGTTTTACTAATTGAGCAAAAACTTTGCAATAATGAATGAATGAAATTTTTCCAGTACTTCATGTTTATCGAAAAAATCCGTAAAACGCCTTTTATTACAACAGTAATAGAGAAAACCTTGCCAATTTTAAATTAAATTTAATAATGACTTAAAAATATTCAAAGTTAGCCAAATAACTGTATAATAAATAACAATTGCAGCATTGTATCTATACAGTAATTTTATGTAATTATCAAAAAAAAATTCATAGAACTATTAAACCTGTGTAAGCAAAAATCTTGCTAATTATAAAATAAAATTAAATTTAATGACACAACCTAAATTAACTTAAAGATGGCTGAACAACTGTATTTCTTTGTATTTGCCAAAAATAAATCTGTAAAATGTATTATTCAATAATCAATAATCAATCTATTATTGATTTAAAAGAAAGTCAGTAATTAAATTAAACTCATTATGTTTTTTTTTTGAGGTTATGTTAGGTTAAATTTAACTTAAAATCTTTAAAGATAGTCGAACAATTGTCAAATATTAAATATAAATATGAATTATTTTTTTAAAAAAAAGCACAAATAATGTTAAAAGGGCTTAAGTTGTGTTGCGGTATGGTTCCAGATACATCGTTATAAATTGAACGTATATCCAGTTTTATTACAGCTTTTCTTCTAGTCCAAATGGGAAACCAAGTCGTCAATTGAAGTGACAGACACAGCACTATATTTGGACCAACCCCAAAAAATTTAATATAAACTTATTGCACTTAACTAAACTAAAAAACTAAACCCAACACTTGTGCCATTTGGAGGTTAGGTTTTACCATCAATTACAATGAGTCTTTATTACCTGTAATGGATTTTCTCCAGTAAGCAAATGAATGATTTCAAAAGCGTGCTTGACAATACGGATGGCCATCAGTTTTTTGCCATTGTTACGTCCGTGCATCATCAGGGAGTTGGTCAGACGTTCTACGATGGGGCACTGGGCTTTGCGGAAACGCTTGGCAGCGTATCTACCAGCAGAGTGGGGTAGATATTTGGCGTTCTTTTCTTTGACGGCGATGTAATCCTAGAAAAAAATAAAATAATAGTAAAAGATTAATAAATTGAAATAGTTTAAAATAAATAGAGTTAATTGAATCAAGTCAATTGTAGACATACTTTCCAAAGAAATATAAGAATTAATTATAAGTCTAGGATTATATGTCACCGTTAATATTGTCCATAAGCGAAACTATAATATCAATTGCATGCGATAAAATAGCATTTTAAAGGACTTATATAGAACCCAAACCCACTTGTCGCAATTTAAAAACTCATTTGCAGTAGCCTACCTAACCTCTTTGACAAAAGCTTCTATTTTCAATCCATTATCAGAACAAGTTTTGTTGTAATCTTTGGATTATTAATTCTTAATTATTATTCAAATTAAAGCCATTAAGGGTAAACATGTTCAATCATTTTCCCCAATAAAAACTTGTCGAACACCCAACACATTGTGCACCCAATCCACTAACTTCCACAACTTTTTATCAATCAATTATCTTACCTGTAGTGACATATCAGAGACTTGTACATCATCACAACTCCACCGTCCGAACAATTTGATTTCAGGGAGCTCCGCAGGCTGAGCAACAGGCTCCACATGGGCTGGGGCCATGTCCTCGTATGTTTCCATTTCTGTATCAGCCATTATACTAAAGGAAACACAATAAGTATTAGAAACACCCAAACACAACTTTTAACATAAACAAACTTATATATAATATAATATTGTATCAATACTTGTAAGTCAGTGTAACAAGTTGAGGTTATGTGGTGTAGTACTATTACAAAAATGCCTACACTTATGGCGGATATATAAATTTATTTTCTAAGCCAATTACATACCGGTTCGTGTTTTATAGTTTATCACAAATTAACTGGCCATTGAAGAACTTACCGAAATTAATAAATACACAACACACGTCCACTCACATCGAACATGAACCGGAAAGGAAGGTACGAAACGTGTTGCCGCTGTTAACACTTGTCTTGGTGGGATTAAATTGTTGGCGGGAATGTGGGGAGATTTGAAATTTGAATTTGAGTTGAAATTGTAAATGATTATAACATGGGAAGTTGAAATATAACAATAATAATATTGTATGTAGCTAATTTACTGTATTGTATTGCACAAATTAGTGTGTTTTATGCTTTATAAACTTGTGCATAAAATTATATAGGAAAAATGTATGAAACTTAAGATTTAATGTATAATTAGCCATTGTTGGTTATATTTTTATATGTATGTAGCTACTTTTATATATTATTATATACGATTAGAAAGTTTATTAAACTATCTATAAATCTATATATAACAAATTGTAACTGTTAGAACAAAATTATATAAAAATAATTCATTAAAATTTGACATGACATTTTGTTAGAAAGAACCGTAATGGCGGCAAAGTGACCAGATTTGAAATTTGAATTTGAAACAATTTGAGTTAAATTTGTGAATAATTATAAAGTTACTGTGAAAAATTAAAATGTAACATTAATGCTACATATATTGTTAGAAAGCTAATAAAATTGTCAACAAATCTGTATATAACTTTTCAAACAAAATTTAATAAGAATCGTAGGTAATGTAAATTAGCCAATGTTGGTTACATTTTTTTATATGTAATAGCTACTTTTATGTATTTATATATACGATTATAAAGTTTATTAAATTATCTATAAATTTGTATATAACATTTTGTAACTGTTAGAACATAATTATATAAAAATAATTCATTAGACTTTGACATAGAACAAAACGTAATGGCGGGAAAGTTACCAGATTTGAAATTTGAATTTGATACGATTTACGTAGAAATTTGTAATTATGTAAATAATTTGTAGTTTTTCATATAGAAATGATAGTAAATAGTATGTAAAAACTGTATGTATCTGTTATATAACTATTTTAACTATGGATATTCTGTAACATAAGTAAAATAATTTATTTAAAATGTTTTCTAATATTTTATAATTTTAAAAGTTTTGTAGAAGTAACTTGCATATATAACTGTCTAATTTATTTCATAGTTTTTTTTTATTTATTAAATATATACAACTCTTAAACGTGTTTCATTTATATTATTTATCATTTTCAATTATTTTTCATTTATATTATATATCTCTAATAGTATATTTTTATTTTTATTGTTAAAGTTTAAATAAACTGTTTTAAACTAGATCTTATTTATATTATTAAAATAAATAAATATTTTGTCTATTAACTAATAATGTTTCATTTTTATTAAGAAGACATAATCAATTACAGTTTTTTACATCCAGATTTAATTTGTTATAAATATTTAAAATATAACAATAATATTATATATTGTTAGAAAGCTAATAAAATTGTCTAAAAATTTATATATAACATTTAATAACTTTTCGAACAAAATTAATTAAGAAAAAATTCGTGAAATTTAATATTTAGTACTAGTTATTAGACATAGGTTAGATTTTTTTATATTTATCATTATTCTGTTAAAAATGATCTTTATTCTTATTCATTATATTATATTGTTAAAAAGTCTATAAAATTATCTTCAACTTTGTTTATAACAATTTACAGCTGTTAGAACAAAATTATATAAAAATAATTTGTTGAATTTTGTAATTAAAATCTTTACTTCACCAACGTATACTAATTTATAAAACCTAAACATATAAAATATATAAGTTTTATTTGTAAAATTTTCCTGAAATGATATAATTTAGTTTACTAAAATTGTTATACACAGATTTATAGATAATTTTATTAGCTTTTCAATAATATAATTATAAATGTTTTACAATTTTAAAAAAATTTAAGTAAAATGCTTCAGCACTGACGTCTTAAACCTTTACAGCAATTGTTAAAAATATAATTAAATTTCTAGATTTTTCAAAAATAAGTTTGTTCTAAATATTACAAATTGTTATATACAGATTTGTAGATAATTTTATTAGCTTTTTAATGATATATAATAATATACAGCATATGTTATTAAGTAACAACAAAATAAACATTTTCATAAATCAATGTCTTGGAGTGCAAAAGAATAAAAATTTAATGATAAAGTTTAAAGATTTTTTTAAATATAAATTTGTTCTAAAATGTATAAATTGATATACACAGATTTAAGGATAACTTTATATAGTTTTCAATAATATATAATACAATATATATATTAAAACTTATAAGTTTTTTTAACAAAGTTTATCCAAATGTAATATAAGACTTGACTTCTTGGGTTACAAATTTCAAGTTTTGTGAATTCACAATTTAGCCATTTTTTTACACAATTTTCTTTGAAGACATTTAAATTGTTATATACAGATTTATAGATAATTTTATTTTTTCAATGATATATCATAATATACAAAAAAACTTTAACAAAATCATGCTAAATATAAAAAAATGTAACCAATGTAATCCACCAATGACTAATAACTAGATACTAAATTTTAAATTTCACATATTTTTCATATTAAATTTGGTTCTAAAGTTATTAAACGTTATATACAGATTTGTTGATAATTTTATTAGCTTTCTAACAATACATAATAATATATACGTATATATACGTTGAAATTCAAATTAAAAAAAATTTTATTCAAAAATAAAAAATGTAACCAATGAAATCCACCAATGACTAATAACTAGATACTAAATTTTAAATTTCACATATTTTTCATATTAAATTTTGTTAGCAAAGTTATAAAATATTATATACAGATTTGTAGATAATTTTATTAGCTTTCTAACAATATATAACATCATTGTTGTATTTTAAATATTTATAACAAAATAAACTTGGAAATAGAAAACTGCAACTATAAAACTAAAATAAATATTAACATTAATAAATAAGAATTACAAAACTATAAAACTAATATTCGAAAATGGAAATCTTGCTCATTAGTTTTTCATAAAAATCATCCTGGTTCGTCAAATATTATAGACCAGTAAAAAGAAATTTATTTATAAAAAAAACATTAAAGTTTAGCATAATTTTCTAAACCAAAACGCAGTGTGTTCAATAATTAATAACTTTTGAACTATTTGTCAAAAATAACTTGTGTATTTGGAAAATTTGTACAAAATTGCATATATTACAATATTATCTAACACTATAAAGCGCTAAAACAACTGTATATACTTATAAAATTATACATTGATTTTTTATTTAATATTAACACATATCAGGACTTTATTTCTTATGAATATAACACATATTGGGAAGTTTATGCAACTTACCTTAAGGCAAAATGCCACTCACACCTAATTTATATTAACATAATTAAAGTATTACACAAAATCAACAATATTCAATATATATTTAAAACTTACAGCTACAAGTAATAAGAAAATATTATAAATATAAACTTTGCATTCGAAATTTTGAAATTTGAATTTCGCGCGCAACCAACTTCACCTGTCAACTCGTGATTATTTATTCAATTGTTAAAAAGCTTTTTAAATTTCGTTCTAAATTATCTAAAAAACTTATAAATCCCGTTTAGAATTTATTATTGCATGAAAAACATTTAAAATATTATTTAAATTAAAATTTTATTTATTAATATAATTCTCAACATTGGCAATAGTTTACTCACAAATGTCAAAGCGCGGATTTTTGATTTTTTTTATTCCGGACAATTTGTGCTAAAAGGTGAGTTTTATAAAAGTATTTAATACTAAAACATATTTCAACACGGATGATACATATTGGATTAGTTAGTGGTAATAAATAAATATTAAATTTGTGTCAATAATTTTTTTCCAATATTTGTGGTTATGTTGACAGTTGCAAAATGGTTTTCTGAGTGACCGTTGCAAATTTTGTCACGTTAAAACTTTGCATCTTGTTTCCATTAACATTTTAATCATTGTTAAATGTATTGTTCTGTCGTAAAGTTGTTTTACATCTGTTATAATTTTTAAGGTTATGCTAGTGTTTTTGTTTGTTTTTCTACACAATGGATTCGTTTGATGTAAACCATAAACTAAATCGTTCTTCGTCTCTGTCGGATTTGAGTACATTAACTTTTGCTTCTCCTACTAGAAATACGAGTGTATGTGATAATACACATGCACATTATTGAGGAAATGATATAATTATTAATGGTCATTGTTCATTTTAGATTTATAACTCTCCGGTGCCTAAATTTGTGAACTTGAACACACCTTTTGGAAAGAAGGGACTTGTGAGGCATTTCAGTTGCGAGCAGATTTATGGTAAGATGGATAATAAATTGTATTTTATAGTTTTTAAGAATTGTGCTGAAAGTTTTTGTGATTAAGGGGGCATAGCTGGTGTGCTTGAAATATAAATACAAAGCTTTGTAGACGTTTGGAACATAGTTGAGTAATGACATTAGGAATTTTGTTAACTAACAAGTTAACCTAACCTTAACTTACATACTGTGTACTTCCTAAAGTTCAATTGTTTTCGATTAGTCTTGGGATGCCTAAAATGATTTCGAATAGTTGCTAGAATATCATTTACAAGTTATAGAAAGACTTATTGACTCAATGTATGTTTAATTTTACATTAATATGTAAAGTGTGACATACAAATTAACCTGAAGTTCATCATAGCCTCAAAATATTGCATTTTAGAGTACACCGAGTTGCATAGGACTTCATGATGTTAGACAATATTGTTTATAATTTAATTTGGTATAAATTCACCGAACACTTTATTCATATTAAACGAATGGTTTGGAAGTTACAAGCGACTAAATAAAACAAATTTATTTGTCTTCAATATTAAATACACAACTTTGCTTCGGCCGTTTTTACTATAAGAGTTCTTTACAAAAAATGGAGAAAGCAAAGTTGTATGTATCTTTAAAAGAGTTTTTAGAGTATACCGAGTTGCTGTAGGACGTCATGATGTTAGATAACATTGTTTATGATTTAATTTCAATCAAATTTGCTGAAGGCATCGTTTTAATGATGAATGATTTAGTTGTTATATAGTAAATAAATGTAAATTTGTTTCTAAATAAGTTTTGTGTGTTCAATGTTTAACAATTTTTTTCTATACAATTTTGTTCGAAGAGTTTTAAATTGTTATATACAGATTTATAGATAATTTTATCAGCTCTTTAATGATATATAATAATTACAACATATTCAATTAAATTCAAACAAAATAAATTTACAGTTGAAGCTAAAACAATGTGAGTGCCTTATCAAGATTTTGATTGCAAAGTTTAACTAATTATTTTTGCATAATTTTGTTCCAAAAGTTACAAATTGTTATATACAGATTTATAGATAATTTTATCTAGTTTTTAATAATATATCATGGTATATATGTATATATGTATATATATATATATATATAAATTTTATAATAATAATGCTGAATATTAAAAAATGTAACCAATGGCTAATTACTTGGTACATAAATTTTAAATTTTTGTGGATTTTTTCTTAAGCAATTTTGTTTGAAATGTTATTAAATGTTATATACAGTTTAGTAGACGATTTTATGAGGTTTTCAACAATATATAATATTGTTATTGCCCAATAATATATACTATATTAATAAATTTTGGTATATAGAAGTTTTGATATATAGAATTTTAGTTTGATCGTTAGTAGAGTTCTTTTTTCTGAACTAATAATTTTCGAATTTGCTCGTCAGTAGAGTTTTTTCAGTTCTCTAAAATGACCTCAATATATTTTTGCTTGTCAGTAGGGTCCTAACATTTTTCGTCATTAACATTTTCAAATTTACTAGTTTGCTCGTCAGTAGAGTTTTTTTTCTTTAAACTTGCTATAATTTCTTGTTCCAATTTTTCTTAAATGATATGTCCAAATTTGTTAGTAGAGTTCTTTTTTTTAATGACATTATAATTTATATATTTTTTTTGTAAATTTGCTCGTCAGTAGAGTCCTTTTGTTTGCCTTAATTGACATTTTATCAGTAATTTTTCTAATTTGCTCGACATTAAAGTTCATTTTTTTTTCAAAAATGACACTTTAATATATTTTTGTAAATTTGCTTGTCAGTAGAGTCCTTTTTGTATAAAATTTGAACCTCTAATATTCTTTCCCTGATTTTACTCGTCAGTAGAGTCTTTTAATTTTTCTTAAATGACATTTTACCAGTAATTATACCAAAATTCTAATTTGCTCGTCAGTGGAGTTCCTTTGTTTTCTAATGCAACATGTAATTTTTTTTAAATTACACGTCAGTTGAGTTCTTTTTGTGTAAAAAGTGCTCCCGTATAGTAACAGTTTAAACGTATTTGCAAATAATTCTGTGCGACATTTTCACTTATACTGTGCTTACTTTGGCGGCATTTTTACATTTTTCAATAGTTTTTGTTTTCACAAAATTGGAAAAGTGCTCCAGTACATAAACAGTCTAAACGCACTTGGGTAAACATTTGTACTAGAGTGGCGCTTAGACTGTACTTAGCCCGGGTTATTTTTTGAATTTTTGATCCAAAATTACAAAAATATTTTTTGAGAAAAAAAATTAGAAACAAAAATTTTTTTTACAAAGGCAATTATTTTGTTGAAACAAGCAGAAAGTTCTTTGAATCATTTAAATCGGACGCTTGGTTCTCTCAAAAACATTTTTTTAACAGTTAGCTCTGTATCTCCAAAACCGCTGGGCCTACCGTTGCTAAAAACTAATAACCACTTTTCCCCGTCATTACGAACTGAATGTTTTTTGAATCATACAAATCGGATGATCCGTTCTTTCAAAAACTCGATTTCTATTTTCTGCACTCTTTGCTCCATATCTCCGTAACGGCTGGACCTGGCTTTGCCAAAAACTAATCAGCACATCTCTTTATCAATAGGGATCGAATGTTTTTTTAAACCATTCAAATCGGTTGATCCGTGCGTCCGAAAACGTGGTCGAAAAAATGCGGACATACAATCCATCAATTTTTTCTGAAGTATGCCAAAATGTTCAGAAACCTTCAAAACGTCGAGAAATGCAAAAATTTTCATTTTCGATTTTCGGCCCATTACTATAACTTACCCTACGGGAAGTTAAAAAAAAACTAAAAAAAGCATCTTAAAAGAAATGAAATAATACAATTTTCATAAACTTTACATAAGTTAGTGTTACTATTGATATTAATGATTGGAATATTTAAGACGTGACCGAGTTTCGATATTTATATTTAGTATTGACCACACTATGCATCTACCTTTCTCACTCGCTCACACATTTGTGTATGCATCGCTCCCTTTCTATCTAGTGTTGGCGACACGAAATTTAATAAAAAATATAGCAAAAATAAAATAAACTAGTTGGTATTGATATTACACCACTAGTTATTGTAAATTTCATCGTCACAACTATTTTTTGGTTTTTTTTTCAGATCCCCGCCTAGGATCATCCCCTCTAATCCGCATCAAGGACACCTACAGCATCCCTTACCAACAAGGCGGCGATCTCTGCGAACCGGCCTGGTCAAACTGGTCAAATTTCAAAACCAGTCTGATGGCATCCGAAAATACCTCCGAATTACAACAGGATAATGATCAGAACCAGCACCAGGATGAGGCAGACATTAAGGTCTTTGGTAAACTCAATAACTTCGACTTTAGTTTCACCAAGGACTGCGAGGAAAAACTAGACGTCATCCCTATGGACATTGATAAAAGTCTGGAGAAAAAAAGTGATGATGATGTGGTGGACGGTGATGCTAATTTGAGGAAAAGACGAAGGGTTAAAAAGGAGGATCAAGATCAGGGAAACCCGAGGAAAATTTTAAAAGGTTCTGATGAGGTTGATGCAAGTGCGCCGGGTAAATTCCGTACCCTTGCCCTGGTGTTTTTGTTCCTGGTTTTACCCGTAAGCGCGTACTTGGGTTTCGTGCATAACACCGAGTTGAGCGTGAAAGACAACTTGAAAGTCCTTTCGCACAACTTGTTTAAACAACGTGCTAAGTGCGATCAAGCTTTAGACTTCCAAAAAACCCTTCAAAGCTTGCAACAAAACCTATACGGCCAAGACCAGATGATCCAAGACTTAGCCAAAAACTTCTACACCAAAAATTTCAAACTCTTACTCCTCACCGGCCTACGGGCGTCGGTAAAACCTTCACCCTCGAACAACTAGCCTCAACGTTCCCCTGGACAAGAAACATATTCACCATACACCACCCTTTGTCCACCAACGACCTCAAAGTGTTAAAACTCACCCTTTCCCATTGTGGGTACAACTTGATTTTGTTGGATGGTTTAGACAAAAAACACCGGAGGGTTTATATGATACGATAAGGGATGTCCAACAGTTTTCTTACCAAAACAAGATGAAGACGCTGGTGGTGCTTGTTTATAACACTTTGGTGCTCAAAAAGGACATGACGCCGGTGGATGGTGGTCATTTTGATGAGGAGATTCTCGAAGGATTCAGGAAGGAGTTTAAGGGTGCGTTGGATGTTAGTTTGGTCAAGTTTGGGAAGCTGAAGATTGAGCATGTTGTCAGGTAAATGATAAAAGATAATTTTTAAGTATAACGAGTTGATGTAGGGCTTTATGGTGTTAGACAATGTTATAGATTTAAGGTCCGCGTCGAGACCTTTCATTTGATACCCCACATGCCATATATGACGTCACAACGTCTTGAGTTACTGTGCTATTCATAGTTCTGCAACCCATTGGTCCACTCTTTATTATATATCTCGAACCATTATTAATTTGATATTAATTTCATTTATATTCACAATTAAAATATTTATTATAAAAGGGACTCTACTGACAAGCAAAATTATTAAGAAAAAAGGAACTCTACTTGCGAAAAAATTAATTTCATTCTTGAGAAAATGTTTGGTATAAAATGTCACAGGAAAAAGGACTCTACTGACGGGCAAACTAGACTATTACTTATAATCAACTCGTACTTGACAATAATATTTTTTTAAAAGAAAGGGACTCTACTGACGACGAAATTGTCAACCCAGAAATTCAATGCAAGATTTAATTGACAAGGATAATAATCAAATTTGACAAGAAAAGGACTCTACTGGTCAGAAAAAATGCTTAAATTCAATTTAAAAAAAGTAACTCTACTGACGAGCAAACTGAACTTAAAACAAATGCAAAAAAGGAACTCTACTGACGAGCAAACTAATTAGTACATAAATATCTATTAACAAAACCATAGTATCTAAACAATGTCAAGCAAACTGGAAAAAAACATAAAGGGACTCTACTGACAAGCAAATTCAGTAAAATCATTAGTACACATTGATTTTAAAAGAAAAAGAACTCTACTAACAATCAATTGGAGTAGTAGTAAAAAGGGTAGTGAGAAAATTGGTATTGTTCTTGAGAAAAATGTTGGTAGAAAATTGTCACAGATAAAGAGGTCTCTACTGACTAGTAAATTGAACTTGGACTTGACAAGAATAATATTATTTTTAAAATAGGGACTCTACTGACGAGCAAATTTAATTTGATCTAATTGTCTGTCCAAAAATGCAATTCAAAAAATATTTGACAAAAATAATGAAATTTGGCAGAAAAGGAACTCTACTGACGAGCAAATTCAAAAAAAAACTAATAATGAAAGGTCTCTTTAGAAAGAAAAGGACTCTACTGACAAGCAAATTAATTCTCTTTTGCTTAATTTGCTCGTCAGTAGTGTCCTTTTTTGCTAAATTGACCCTCGTTAGTCATTGGTTGGAATTTGCTCGTCAGTAGACCTTTTCGTGTTAAATTTTACTATTATTAAAGACTGTCAGTTTAATCAAGTTTAATTTTGTCGTCAGTAGACTCTCTTTTTAAAATCATTATTATTTTTGTCAAATCCGAGTCGCGTTTAATTTCAAGCAGAATTTGCTCGTCAGTGAGTCCTTTTCCATGTGACATTTTTCTCTACTCGACAATTTGATAGTCGATTTAATTCAGCACAAATTTGTCGAATATATCATTTGTTTTGGTCGTACGGTTCAAAAGTTACAAGAGATGTAACAAAAGTAGACCAATGGGTTGCAGAACTATAAATAGTACAGTGGGCTAAGACGTTGTGACGTGACATATGGCATGTGCGGTATCAAATGAAAGATCTTAACGAGCACTTTAATATTATCATACTTACAGACTACATAAATCAATAGGGTTCCGTACAAACCATATATTCACTATCTATGATCATTTTAAAGTACACCAACTAGCTGTAAGGGTTTTATAGTGAATAATGTTATAGACAATTAAATTTAGCACACATTCACAGAATATTTCACGTATCTCACACAAACGGTTCAAAAGTTACAAGAGTTTAATAAAAGTAGACCAATGGGTTGCCAAACTATAAATAATACAGCGGATAAATATGTTGTCGTGTCAAATATAGACATGTGGGGTATCAAATGAAAGGTCTTAACCAGGACTTTGATAATATCATACTTATAGACTTCAAAAATCAAAAAAGTTTCGTAGAAATCATTTATTGACTATCTAATGTTAATGTTTGTTCAAAAATTCTTGAAAATATTCGAGTATGTTACAAATCTTTTAATTTAGAATAAATTCACTGAATATTTCATGTATCTCACACAAACGGTTCAAAAGTTACAAGAGATTTAATAAAAGGTAGACCATTGGGTTGCCGAACAGTAGGTCAAAATGTTGTCAAGTCAAATATAGGCATGTGGGGTATCAAATGAAAGGTCTCGACGAGCTCTATCCAAATATCATACTTATATATCTCACCTATTTATTATTTTCTCTCCTCTTCCAGTTGCGTAATGACAGAAGCCTCCAAACTCAACCTAAAATTATCCCGACAAGACGCCCTCAAGATTGCCCAGGACATTCCGCCCATCTACGGTTGCAAAGGAGCCCGAGCCAAATTGATGATCCTGAAACCAGACGAAGACTTGTAGTAGTGTCCCTTTTTTTTAAAAAAAAATTAGTTTTTAGTTTGGATAATTCAATTAATTTGTTTGATTCAATTATCCATCGTACTGTTGTATATACTTTTATAAGGCGTTTGTTGATCGACAAGACTCTTGTTTGTTATTAATTAATTAAATGATTGTGTGTGATTTAATAAGGATCTCTCGTAATAAGGTTAGTACGGCTGTACTGTTTGGTATTTTGACTTTTTTGTATGACGGTGTGTGCTTCATGTTTCGATTGCAATATTTTTGTAATAAATAGTAAAACATTTATTAATGAAAGGAAAGTGTTTTATTATTAACTAGAAATTTAAGGGATAAATATATATATATATATATATATATATATATATATATATCAATTAAAATAAAGAAAACATTAGTTTTTTGTAGATGCTTAATAAAGACGTTTCGTAACCAGATACATTCCATCATCAGTTTGTTCTACTAAAACATTTAAAAGAAAAAAATACAAAAATTTGAGAAGCAAAATATTAACTAGCGGGGCGCATGGCATCGTGCCTTAAGGCAAATTGCTGGAACTTCCCGTACCGTAATTAAACATTCGAGATATGAAAATAATCAATAATTGTTTTGAATAATTTCAAATAGATTATATATATAAAATGCATACTGTAAAGTTATAAGTGTTATTAAATAAGGCGATGAGCGTATTCTACTTATGTGTTTATAAGAAATTTGATTTTTTTGATAATATAGAAATTTTTTGTTAATTTAAATTTTTTTTAAAAATTTGAATTTTTTCCAAATATTTGAAAGTTTTTTTGAAGTTTAAAATTATTTGGAATTAAAAAAAAAACTTTTTCAAATATTTTGATAATTTGGATATTTTTGAATAATTCGATTTTTTTTAAATTTTTGAAATATTTTCAAATTTTTTGTAAAAATACATTTTTTTTCTAATTTACTTAAATTTAGTTTTACGGTTGTCATGGTAACCGTCACTAACACAAAATTTTCAGTGAAATTATTTTGCGATTTTCGTTAAAATGATAAAAAAGGGACTTTACTGACGAGCAAACTCAAAATTTGATTTCGAAGATGAAAAAGAGACTACTGACACGCAAAGTGAATTTAATATCGAAAATATAAAAAAATGACTGTACTGACGAGCAAACTTGAAATTTGATTTGAAAGCTCAAAAAGGGAAACTACTGACAAGCAAACTTTAATTTAATACCGAAAAGTTAAAAATGGGACTCTACTGACGAGCAAATTTAAAATTTGATCCGGAAGATAAAAAACGGACTCTACTGACAAGCAAATTTTTTAAAATTTGATTTAGAAGATGGAAAAGGGAGTCTACTGACGAGCAAACTTTGATTTAACACCGAAAAGTTAAAAATTAACCAAATTTAATGTCGTTTTTACCGAAAAGGTAAAAAAGAGACTCCACTGATGAGCAAATTTAAATTTGAGAAAATAAAAAAGGGACTGCACTGACGAGCTAACCGAAATTGAAGAAATATTGATAAAAAAATTAGCGACAGAGGACAAAGGAACTCGACTGACGACTGACTGACAGACATACTTAAATTTGATCCAGAAGATAACAAAGAAACTGTACTGACAAACAAATAAAAAAAATAGATAATAAACAAGGACTCTACTGACGAGCAAACTTTAATTTAATCTAGAACATTAAAAAATGGACTCTACTGACGACCAAATTGCAAAATTTAACACATCGTAACCTTCACAACTTTTCCAAATCCAAACCGTATTACAGAAAGAATGTTATGATAACAGAATCTTTCAAACATCCCCCTTACTTACTTGTTTTATGTAAAATACCCTGATCGCACGGCAAATAGATAGACATTTTTACAGTTTTTCACTACTTATAAACAAGCATAAGAGAGCGTTTCAGAAAATGATAAAAAAGTACTATTTTAAGTATTGTTCTGTATGGATCAGAGACATGGAATCACTTTTACTCAATCTAATACATCACAATCAGGAAAAGACCTACTCATCGCACAATTAGCAACAATTAAATTGCAATAAACAATCTCTTCAAATCAAATCAAATCTTCTACTTCATTATATAATTATATACCGCAATTGCTACCGCATTTACAACATTTACTGTTGCAATGTCATTAAAGTTATAAATAAAAAAATAATAGCAATTTAATTCACACCTCCATATTTGACAGTTGCAAAATTCTGTACCGAAAAATCATAGAGATAAATTATATAACAGTATAAGATCAGTGATAAATTGTAACAGCGGTGGTAAAAGTATCATTGTTAAAAATAATTTAAAACTAGTGGGGTGTATGGCATCGTGCCTTAAGGCAAATTGCTGGAACTTCCGTACCGTAATGAAATATTCGAGAAATTTTAAACGTTTTCAAATATATTATTACAAATACAGTGTAACTTTCATTATTTTTGCTATTTTGTTAAATCCGAGCAAATCAAGTAAATCATAATAAATCAATTGATTTCCAGAACATTAACAATTTCATTTCGAATTCAATTAAAAAAAAATAGTTTTGACTAAATTACACAAAATGAAAAAGTGCTCCCGTATAGTCACAGTCTAAACGCATTTGCAAATAATTATGTGCGACATTTTCACTTATACTGTGCTTAGCTTGGCTGCATTTTCACATTTTTCAATAGTTTTTCACAGAATTGGGCAAGTGCTCCAGTATATAACCAGTCTAAACGCACTCGGGTAACGCATTTGTACCAGAGTGGCGCTTAGACTGTGCTTAGCCTGGTGAATTTTTTAAATTTTTAATCCAAAATTACAAAAACAATGTGCATGGTAAGCGTTAGAGTAAAATATTTTAAGTATAAATTTAATGCAAATAGTTTTATTGTTTAATATTGTAATATTAATTTTATGGTTATGAACAAATGAAAACTTGGTTTAGGTAGCATTTTGCCTTGAGGCAAGTTGCATCAGTTCAAATAATATAACAAATAATTAATTATATATAATAATACTGTTAGAAACTAAGTTGATTTTCTTTCAATTCTTTCAAGTTTGTTTGTTGTCAGTAGAGTCCCTTTTTTAACGTATTTTATTTGCTCGTCAGTAGAGTCCTTTTGAAACGATTTTTTTTGTAAATTTTGTGTCGTCAGCAGAGTCCTTTTTTCTTTCTATTTTCCCTTTGCTCGTCAGTAGAGTTTCTTTTTATAACGGCGATTTTATTTGCTTGTCAGTAGAGTCCCATTTTTACAACATTTTTTTATCTTTGATTCTTTCAGTTTCGATTTGCTCGTCAGTAGAGTCCCTTTTGACACGATTTTTTTTTCAAAAATTTTGCTTTTCAGTAGAGTTCTTTTTTCTTTTTGCTCGTTAGTAGAGTCCCTTTGTTTCGATTTTTTTAAATTTTGCTCGTCAGTAGAGTTCTTTTGTTTTATATTTTTCTAATGCCTGAAAATGTTCAGAAACCTTCAAAACGTCGAGAAATGGAAAAATTTTCATTTTCGATTTTTGGCCATTACTATAAATACCCTATGGGAAGATAATATTTGTAAAGAAAAATACGTCGAAATATATTAGTACTTATATTTATTTTCCTTTACCGAACCCTAGAAATGTCGTTCAATGCTCTAATAGTTTAAATGGCCCGAATTCTGCGGTCGATGGATGATTCGGCAGAAAAAAAGCAAAAAGAAATTGTTATTACACAAATATGGAGTGCGAATGATATGAAAAAAATATAATTAGGAAAAAACAATAATCGAAGTCATACAATGATAATTATACATTGTTTTATTTACTAACTTTCCATAGGGTAATTTGCAAAAAATCGAAAAAATTACGTTCAAAGGTTTCTGAACAATTTGGCATTACTTAGAAAAAATAGATGTGTGTGTGCGGATACAATTATTCGTCGACGATCTTCGGGAACACCGATCAACCGATGTTGAATGATTCAAAAAACATTCGATTCCTATGATAGGGAGATGTGTGATGATTAGTTTTTGGCAAAGCAGGTCCAGTCGTTTTGAAGATACGAGGCAAAACAGTGCTAAAAATGGTAATTCAATTTTTGAGAAAACGGAGTACCCAATTTGAATGATTTAAAAAACATTTTACTTGTATTGAAGAAATTTTTGGTAAGGCAGGTCTACTGACGAGCAATGAATGCTGAATTGCTCGTCAGTAGTCTTGTTCTTTCTCATTTTCCTCAATTTGCTCGTCAGTAGAGTCCTGTTTATTTCTTATTTTTCTGAATTTGCTCGTCAGTAGAGTCCTGTTTATTTCTTATTTTTCTGAATTTGCTCGTCAGTAGAGTCCTGTTTATTTCTTATTTTCTGAATTTGCTCGTCAGTAGAGTCCTGTTTTTGCTTATTTTCCTCAATTTGCTCGTCAGTAGAGTCCTGTTTTTTCTTATTTTTTCTCAATTTGCTCGTCAGTTGAGTTCTTTTTCACTCATTTTTCAGAATTTGCTCGTCAGTAGAGTCCTATTTTTTCTGAATGGGCTGTCAGTAGAGTCATGTTTTTCCTATTATTTTATATTGCCCGTCAGTAGAGTTCTTTTGTTCTTATTTTTTTCAATTTACTCGTCAGTTCTTATTTTCCTCAATTTGCTCGTCAGTATAGTTCTTTTTATCGTATTTCCTAATATCTCGTCAGTAGATTCCTGGTCCATCTTATTTTTTTGATTTTACGTCAGTAGAGTTTTTTTATCGTATGTGCTATCCGTTAGTATACTCCTGTTATTTTTAATTTGCTCGTCAGTAGAGGTCTTCTTTTCTAAACTAATACACTCATCAATGTTTTTTTTTTTAATTCTAAATTGCTATTTAATTTGCTTGTCGGTAAGAGTTTTTTATAACTTTTCGTAGGGTAAGTTTTAGTAATCGTCTCGAATCAAAAATAATTTTTTTTTACATTTGTTCATGTTTCAGAAGTTTCTGAACATTTTACTGGCATACCTTTAAAAAATTGATGTTTGTGTGGATGTGTGCAAATACAAATTTCGTCGACGATTTCTGGAACACGGATCAACTGATTTGAATAATCACAAAACTTTTTGCTTGTGTAGACGGCGTGCAAATATGCTTTTACAAAAAATTGCGTAATTTAAAAATTTGAATAAAAAAATCAAAACTTTCAAAATAAAATTAAAGTTTTAAAAAATTCAAAATTTTCGAAGTTTTTCAAATTCAAAAAATTTAAACAATCGAAAATTTCAAAAAAATATCAAAATTTAAAAAAAAAGATTTTTACAAATATTGAGAATCTTCAAAAATTATTTTAAAAATCAAATATTTACAAATCTCAAACATTTTAAAAAAATTGTTGTTTCCAAAAATTCCAAAAATTTCGAACCTTTGAAAAAATTTTAATACTTTGAAAAAAATTCAATATTATCAAAAAAATTAAATTAAAAAAATGAA
>NW_020538040.1:5684821-5728343 GCF_003426905.1 Ctenocephalides felis
ATATTACAAATGTATTATGAGTGGATAATAGATATTAATTTGGAAATATGAACAAACAACACTCTTTTTGCACTAATTTATTAAATAATAATTTTCACAAACGTTTCGAGACTAGGTTTGTCTCATCATCAGTGTGTTATAATTAAAAAAATTTTAAAATATGGAAATGTAAATTAGCATGTTGTGTTTTTCATTACACGTCGTTCACTGCACGTTGTTCTTTTAATACCAATGTCTTCGGTATTCGTATTCTCTCCTACTTGAAACCACTTGAAATTGTAAGTCACTCAATCAGATAGGAAAAAAAAGGATTAGGGTCCAGTTGAAAAATAGATGTCGTTAGGAGAAAAATATTCTATGATGAGATGGTTTGTTTATAAGATTTGTTATACATTGTTATAATTAAAAGTGTATGTACATATATATAAGCTACAAAGTATGAATGAGATTCAGGTATGTATCATGTAATATATTGGTATCTGTCCGTAAATTTACTGTGTTACTTGTATGGGCTATTAACATCGATTCTGCAATACTTCTTTTAATAAATCTTGTTCATAATATAAAATGAGTGGATTATTGAAATCGAAAACTATGGCTGTTAGAGATAGCGTGGTCTACAAGTGTACTTTTTTGTTGAATGTATTATTCTTACTTTGTTTGCTTGTAATTCGTGCTGTCTTAATCTTTTTTCTAAATTTTGGCATGTTTGTCAATATAAGATGACTCACAGTTCAAACAGTTTATTTTGTATACCACATCTTTTCTTTTTTTAATAGGTGTATTGTCTTTAATGTTTGTGTATATGTCTTGCAGTTGTAGTAAGGGTGACACGGATATGTTAATATTATGTTATTAAAAAGCCTTTTAGATAAAAAGGTGTAAATCTTTGTCTATATATGGAAAATTCACAAAACATTTATTTTCTGATACAGACAAGTGATTTGAGCAATGTGTGGTTATTGATTGTTTGTCTAATAAAAATTTAACTCTATTTTTAATTATTGGACTGATTATTTTGTAAGGGAAACTATTCATGAGTAATGTGTTAATGACTAATTTGATATTGTGATTATGAAATTTGGGTTAGATAAAAGAATTGCATGGTCTACTAAACTGAGAACTGTGGATATCTTATATTGAGAGGTGTAAAAGAATTAAAATTAATATACCTGCCTGACCAGCTATCTTTCTGAACCCAATTGGTAATGCAAATACCGCCGTCGTTAATGAGCTGAACATCAAGAAAATGTATAGAGTTATCTTTTTCTGATTCTTGGTAAATTGTAAATGAGAATTATAATTATTAAATTTTTGAAATATGTTCTCTATATCATTTTGTTAATTAATAGAAGCGTGTCATCGACATATCGAAAATATAGTAGTGGTTTGCAAAATTGTAGAATTCAACACACTGTTCTCTAAATCTTGTAGTACTAAGTCTGCCTAAAACGGGACTTAAAGGACTTCCCATAGGACATCCTCTAATCATAGTATAAAATTTATTATGAATTGGAAATATGAGGCCTTCAGTAGTAAATCTATTCCAGAAATGAATGTTTCGAGAGGTAGTGAAGTGTATTCAACAATTTGCAACGACGTGTAATGAAAAACACAACATGCTAATTTACATTTCCATATTTTAAAATTTTTTTAATTATAACACACTGATGATGAGACAAACCTAGTCTCGAAACGTTTGTGAAAATTATTATTTAATAAATTAGTGCAAAAAGAGTGTTGTTTGTTCATATTTCCAAATTAATATATAGATATATATATATATTATTTACCTTAATTTATCTTTTATCCCACTTCTGCAGATTCAGTATTCCTGTTGCGTTTCCTCCGATTCAAAAAATTCAGCCTCCCATTGGCCCAGGAGGCCATAGAGCGCTATTTGCTCCTTAGACAGGCCTTCGGCATAGCCTTCAGAGATTTGGACTTCAAGAAACCGAACATGGAAGAACTTCTTAACCTCGGGTAAGGAAAACAATCATCATCTGGTAACACTAACACTTTGTTTTGTTATAATGAATTATTTTCAGTTACTTGTTTCCTTAATAATTGTCATCTGGTAACACTAACACTTTACCTTGTTGTAACGTCCTGGTCTCTTTTGTTTTCAGTTACTTGTTTCCTTGCCCTGAGCGCGATTCTAAAGGACGCAGGATTATTGTCGCTAGACCAGGTAATAATAAATAATAATAGATATATATATATATATATATATGCATAATTTCAATATAATTTTATTTATATCTTATTCTATTAGGGGTTCAACCCTCATCGGTTCACAAACGAGGACATGTGCAGAATTCACGGAATTGTTTACGAAACCCTCATGGAGGAGGAGGAAAGTCAGATTCATGGATTTGTACATTTTGCCGATGGGGTTGGGGTTAGTTTTCCGCATTTGACCCTTTTCACTCCAAAGGAGGCCATACGTATCGTCAAGAACGGAGAGGTAAGGCAAATATAAAAGACAATACTGTTTAATTTGTTATCTTACTATGGGATAATGGTAGAAGAATAACTAGTGGTGTATGGCATTGTGCCTTAAGGCAAATTGCTGGAACTTCCCCTAACGTAATGAAATATTCGAGGAATATTAAACCTTTTCAAATATATTATTACAAATACTGTAATTGTTTCATTATTTTTGCATTATCTTGTTATATGTGAGCAAATCAAATGTAAATCATAAATCATAAATCAATTTATCTACAGAACATTAACAATCGTCATTTCATTTCGAATTCTATTTCAAAAAAACAAAATAGTTGCCTAATTTACACAAAATTGAAAAAGTGCTCCCAAATAGTCACAGTCTAAACGCATTTGCAAATAATTCTGTGCGACATTTTCACTTATACTGTGCTTGGCCTGGTGGCATTTTCACATTTTTCAATAGTTTTCTTCTTTCACAAAATTGGAAAAGTGCTCCAGTACATAAACAGTCTAAACGGCACTTGGCTAAACATTTGTACCAGAGTGGCGCTTAGACTGTGCTTAGTCTGGGTGATTTTTTGAAATTTTAATTCAAAATTACAAAAACATTTTGTGGAAAATAAAAAAAAGATGTAATATTTTTTTATCCTCAAAAGTAATTGTTTTGTCAATACAAGCAGAAAGTTCTTTGAATCATTCAAATCGGACGCTTAGTTCACTCGAAATCTGCCATTTTTTGCACATTTAGCTCTGTATCTCCGCAATGGCGGGACCTGCCTTTGCCAAAACCTAATAACCTCTTCTCCCAATCATTACAAATTGAATGTTTTTTAGATCATTCAAATGCGATACTCCGTTCTCTCAAAAACTCAAATCGGTTGATCCGTGCGCCCGAAAACGTGGACGAAAAAATGCGGACATACAAAACACACATCCAATTAGTTTCTGAAGTATGCCAAAATGTTCAGAAACCTTCAAAACGTCGAGAAGTTATAAAAGACCCTTTTAATGATAATAATAGTAAAATAAAATGACTACTGACGAGCAAATTAATGAAAAAGGACTCTACTGACGAGCAAAGTAAAATAAAAAGACTATACTGACAGACAAAGTAAAATAAAAGGACTTTGGTGACGAGTAAAGTGAAATATTTAGATAGAAAAGGAGAAAGGGATGATCAAAAAGTGAAATAAAACGACATTCTAACAATAAGACACTCTCATATTTCACAAATAGTTTTAATATTGCTAAAAAACATTTTTCATTTTGGAGGAAGAAAATTTTTATAACCTTATGCATTAATTACAATTTATCAGTAATTTCGAATTCAAACGGTTAATAAAGAAACCAACTTCATAGCGTGTGCATTTTGTTTCGAATTCTATGCAGTTATTTTTTCCTAAAACTAAAATGGCAGTAGACACATTATATTTTATGCAATTGACAGTAAAACGTATAAAAATGCTATTAAATATTGAAAGAATCTTTGGGAAAGTATTTTTTTAAATAAACTATTCGTCTCAATAATAACTCTAGTAGTAATAAAATTAAATTAAATAAAAATTTGAGTAAAAAAATAATTTCGCAGCCGGTAGGATTCGAACCTACGCTCCCAGAGGGAATCTGATTTCGAGTCAGACGCCTTAACCACTCGGCCACGACTGCTTCGAGAACATTCCATGTTAAACGCTCATATATACTCGGCACGTGGAGAGAAACTAGTTAGACGAATGTTTGGTAGTGGACATTGTCAGTGATAAATTTCGATTATATTATATTATACATTACTAATGTAACATTAGTAATTTGTTTAAATTATATTACTACTCAAAATAGAAGTATCAAACCTAGGTTATTTAAATGTTGCTATTTATTCGCCAATACTGTTCTTTTATCTCTAATTTTATTCGGCTAGCATGAATAGTTTCTTATCTCGCACCCTTAATTACGCCAGTGAATTCCCTTTTGTTTTTTCGAAAGGTTAATATTATTATTATTACACTATTCATTTGTTTAAAATATTATTTTTAATGATAAACGCGACGTTTGACTAAAGTCATTTTTTTTCAAAATTTCCAAAGTTCTAATTTCTTCAAAATTTGAATCGTTGTTAAAAAAATTAATTTTCGGTACGGGAAGTTCCAGCAATTTGCCTTAAGGCACGATGCCATGTATAACTAGTAATTATAATTATTATAATGTTCGTACGCAACTAAGTGTTCGATATTAGTCGTACGTGGAGCATGTGCAGTCGTGGCCGAGCGGTTAAGGCGTCTGACTAGAAATCAGATTCCCTCTGGGAGCGTAGGTTCGAATCCTACCGACTGCGAAATTATATTTTTTATTTATTTTATTAATTTTTTTTCACAAAAACATTCCTAATCCTAACAATTATTGAAAAGTAATGAAAATATGTTTTAAATTTTCCTTAATTGTTACAATATTCGGCTTAAACTTGCAACCATGACTTAAAATGCAACTGCTGTTTGCAAAATGCAAATGTTTTTTCATCTTAATAAAAAAAAATATTTAAGATGAATGATTAATATTTTAATGATAAGGTACACGTTAAATAGTATTTCTCACTGTTTTTCGTTTTCTATTTTTGTTTATCGCAAAAAATTTGGTATGACTATAAACAAAAGAAAAGTATAACCATATTTTAGTTAGACAAATTTTTTCGTCTCAGTAATCAAGTAGGTCAAATAAAATTAAATATGAATATAATTAAATAAAAATAGCTTGCTCTATAATATGATCGTTTAATGATGAATTATTTAAAAAGCCAAATCTCCGATAAAATAGGGATGTTATGTTATGGGTCTATCTTCGCATGAGTTGATAGTAACAAACAGTCAAAAAGCATCTTAAGTTAGAGTTAAAAGATAACACATAAAAGTATATTTTAATTTTGAATTCTAACGGTATATGAAGAAAACCAACTTCATGACGTGTGCATTATGTTCAACATTAATTACAGTTATTTTTGAAAAAAAAAGATTAATATGTAATGAAAAAATATTAGCAAGAGATAAATAAATAAATAAAAGATAATGGATATTTAAATAAAAAACAACTATTGAAAACTAACCAAAATAAAATTAATACTAAATACTTAAAGATATTATTTTGATTTTGAATCCCAACGGCTAATGAAGAAAAACCAACTTCAGGGCGTGTGCATTATGTTGAAAATTATTTACAGTTATTTTGAGCAAAGCCAAAAATGGATGCAGTTACAATATGCATTATATTATGCAGTATATACATGATTACCAAGAAAAATAAGATACCTTTTTAGTAGAGTTCTTGCTCAGAGTGCTATCTAATTTTTTAAATAATAATTTTGTTTTGACAAACTACGTTTTCACAACTAGATACAATTTTCTCGTTAGTAGAGTTAAATTTAACTACTCTTGTTTGTTTATCAGCGAAGTTCTGCTGTTGTTTCCTAAAATCGTTTATGCTGGTCAGTAGAGTCACTTTTTACTTCTATAAATTCTGTTTGATCGTCAATAGAGTTTGTTTCTTTCCTAAAATCGTGCCAGCATGTAGGTAGAATTTCCTTTTCTCATGAAATCGTTTTTGTTTCTTAGTAGAATTCCTTTTATTAATTTTTTTCCTAATATCAAAATTGCTCGTCAGTACAGTTCTTTTTATGTTTTTTAAGATCGTGCAAAGTAGAGTTACTTTTTCATTTTCTAAATCGAGTTTATTCATCAGTAGAATTCTTATTCTCTCTTGTGTTCCTCGCTCGTCAGTAGAATTCCTTATTTTCTTTTTAAATTATGTTTGGTCGTCAGTAGAGTCCTTTTTTCTTTTCATTATTTAATTTCCTTGTCAGTAGATTTTTTTATCTTTACATTTTTAACATCGCTCGTCAGTAGAGTTCTTTTTTTCTTTACATTTTTAACTTTGCTTGTCATTAGAGTTCTTTTTTGATTTTTATTTTTCAGTTTGCTTGCCAGTAGAGTTTCTCTTTTATTTAAATCTAATTTGTTCATCAGTAGAATTCTATTTTTCTCTTGAAATTATGTTTTCTCCTTAGTAGAGTCCTTTATTTTTCTTTAAATAGCGTATACTCGACAGTAGAGTTCTTTAAATTATCTATCAATCGAAGTTGTTTGTCAGTAGACTTCTTTTTTTTGTTTCTCATGATTAAGATTGCACGTCAGTAGAGTTCTATTTTACTTTTCCAAAAACAAGTTTAGTTGTCAGTAGAGTCCTTTTTTATTTCCTAAAACCAATCAAGTTTGTTCGACAGTAGAGTTTCCTTTTTTCTTTAAATCATGTTTGCTCGTCCTGAGAGATTTAAAGAAATTTGACGAGCAAATTCGACTTTAGAAATCCAGAAAAAGACTCTACTGACGAGCAACGAGTTTTTGGAAAACGAAAAAAGACTTTTTTAAAGAGCAAACTCGATTTTAGAAAACAAAAAAGAAACTCCATTTACGATCGAACCCAATTTAAATAAAAAAGAACTCTACTGACAAGCAAACACGATTTCAAGAGAAAAAAGACTCTACTGATTTAAAGGAAAAAACTCTACTGACGAATAAACTCGATTTAAAAGAAAAAAAGAACTCTACTGAAGAGGAAAAATGAACTCTGCGAACGAGTAAACAAGATTTTACGAAATAAAAAAGAAACTCTACTGATGAACAAACAATAATTTAAAGAAAAAACAACTCTACTGACAAGGAAAAAACTCTACTGACGAGCAAACAACAATTTACGAAACAAAAATAAACTGTACTGACGAGCAAATATCAGACAATTCAAATTAACAAATAAAAGAACTCTACTAACGAGCAAATTAATAAATTAGTCAGTAGAATTCTATTTTTTATTTATATTTCACAAAAAAGAACTCTACTGACGAGCAAAATAATAACCCAAACCTCGAATAACCTAAAAAATTATGTGGAAACATAATTTAATTTACATTAGTCAGTAGAGTCACTTTTCTATTCACTATTTTGAATTTCAGTTTGCTCGTCAGTAGAGTCCTTTTTTATAACATTGTATTCTTTTTCAGTTTGCTCGTCAGTAGAGTCCCTTTTGTATAACAATGTCTCAATTGGTAATATTTAATTTTATAACATATAATTTGATCTATAATTTTATTTCTTGTGAAGAAAATCATTTTGCTCGTTAATAGAGTCTCTTTTCTATGTTAAGTTTTATATCTCACGTTGCTCGTCAGTAGAGTCCCTTTTTTATTTATTGTGAAACGCCTGATCGCACATCAAACATTGCTATTAACTCATACACACATAGACCCGTAACATATCTATTTTGGCTCCTAATATATAATAATTATCATTTAGAGTGTAGAGATGTGGTGGTCCAGTGGTCACAGTATTTATCAATTATCCTTTTTCCCTCAGAGGACTCTCCCGATGAGACACAAAGAGGGTCACGTGATCAACGCCCATCCTTCGTTAAAGTTCGCCGTCGACTTCGGCTTCAGCCTGATTCCCGAAAAGATGCGAAAGAGGGTTCACATGTACACGAGCATGGACGATGTCGCGTACGAAGACAAACATCTTTTGCCGAAGGAATACGGCGGCACGATGCCCATGGAGGAAATGATAGGTAAATAATGGATAACTTTAAAACCATTCGTTTAGTATTGTTGGTGTGTGAGAAGAGTTTGTTGGGGATTGAATGAGGTATAATTTTGTCTAATATTATAAGGGTCTGGGGTAACTCGGTGTACTTTAAAATAGCAATTGAAAATGATGATGTAGTTATAATTGTAGGAGTTTGTAAAAGTGCTTGTTTATTATATGTGTCATAACTTTAAAACCATTCGTTTAGTATGGTTGGTGTGTAAGAAGAGTTTGTTGGGGATTGAATGAGGTATAATATTGTCTAATATTATTATGGTGTAGGGTAAGTCGGTGTACTTTAAAATAGCAATTAAAAATGAAGTTGCAGTTGTAGTTGTAGGAGTTTGTAAAAGTGCTTGTTTAGTATATGCGTTGTAACTTTAAAACCATTCGTTTAATATGGTTGGTGTACGAGACAAAATTGTTCAGAATTAAATAGTGACTAATATTGTCTAATATCATTTTGTCCTATATCAACTCGGTATACCCCAAAATCTAAATAAAAAATACAACATGACATTTTTAGGCTAATATCTTTTATATATAATTTTTTTTCTTTCTAAATTGTATTTGCTCATCAGTAGAGTCCCTTTTCTCTCTTTAAATTATGTAGTGAGGAGTTCCTCTTTCTCATCATCAAATTTGTTCGTCAGTAGAGTCCCTTTTTATCTTTCTGATCATTTTAAGCTCATCAGTAGAGTCCTTTTTTCTTAAATTGAGCAAATTACTTTGTCCATTTTATATTGTGTTTGCTTGTCAGTAGAGTTCCTTTTTTGTTTCCTAAAATCGTGTTTGGTTGTCAGTAAAGTACTTTGTCCATTTTTAAATTGTATTTGCTCGTCGGTAGAGTCCTTATTTTCCTTGAAATTGCGTCTAACTGACAAGCAAATATAATTTTTAAAAAAAGGACTCTACTGACAAGCAAACACGATTTATAGAGAAAAAATAACTCTTCTGACGAGCAAATGTAATTTAAAAAGTGCAAAGGAACTCTACTGACAAGCAAATATAATTTTTTACTAGTGGTGTATGGCATCTAATTCTTCTTAATAACAAATAAAACTAGTGATGTATGGCATCGTGCCTCAAGGCAAATTGCTGGAACTTCCCGTACCGTAACGAAATATTCAAGAAATTTTAAACGTTTTCAAATATATTATTACAAATACTGTTTGACTTTCATTATTTTTGCCATCTTGTTTGTTATATCTGAGCAAATCAAATGTAAATCATAAATCAATTTATCTCCAATAAACATTAACAATCGTCATTTCAGTTCGAATTCAATTTAAAAAAAATAGTTGCCTAATTTACACAAAATTGAAAAAGTGCTCCCGCATAGTCACAGTCTAAACGCATTTGCAAACAATTCTGTGCGACATTTTTACTTATACTGTGCTTGGCTTGGCGGCATTATAACATTTTTCAATAGTTTTTGTTTTGTTTTCACAAAATTGGAAAAGTGTTCCAGTACGTAAACAGTCTAAACGCTCTTGGGTAAACATTTGCACAAGAGTGGCGCTTAGACTGTGCTTAGTTTGGGTCATTTTTTTATTTGAATTTTTAATCCAAAATTACAAAACTTTTTATGGGAAATAAAAAAAAAAGTTAGAATTTTTTATCCTCAAAAGCAATTCTTTTGTCAATACTCTACTCAATATAAAGGACTCTACTGACGAGCACGTTTACAAAAATATATTACAAACAATTTTGAAACAAAAGAACTCTACTCTCGAGCAAATTAGGAGGATTATTGGTAAAATGTCATTTAAGAAAAATTAAAGGACTCTATTGACGAGCAAATTCAGGAAAAAGAATATTAGATGTTCATTTTACACAAAAGGAACCCTACTAACGAGCAAATTAAAAAAAAAACGGAATTTTCTATTTAAAAAGAAATGTTGTGATGTGTTTCACAAAAGAACTCTACTGGCGAGAAATATTATATATTACTAATTTTCATTAGTTTATTATTATTGATTGCGGCTTGCTTATGAATAAATAAATAAATGCCATTTTGAAGTAAAAATTACGAAAATTATCCAAGCTAAGCACAGTCTCAGTGACAACCTGGTACAAATGTTTTCACGAGTGCGATTAGATTGTTACTTCACCAGAGCACTTTTCAAATTTTATGTAAATTATTTATAAAAATTACATTTTGAGTTAAAAAATCGAAAAATGAACCATACTCCGCACAGTCTAAGTGACAACGCTGTACAAATGTTTTCATGAGTGCGTTTAGAATGTGACTGTACAGGTGCACTTTTCCAATTTTGAGAAATTTATTGAAAAAAAAAAGATGAGGTCTAAGCACAGTCTAAGTAACAACCCGGTACAAATATATTTGCGGGTGCGTTTAGACTGTTACTGTACTGGAGCAATTTTCAAGTTTTACATAATTTATTATAGAAATGCCATTTTTAGTTAAAAAAAAAATCGAACAATGATCCAAACTAGGCACAGTCTAAATAACAACCTGGTACAAATTTATTTGGAAGGGTGTTTAGACTGTTACTGTACTGGAACAATTTTCAAACTTTATGTAAATTATTTATTTGAAAAAATTTTTTACATTTTGAGTTAAAAAATAAAACTAGTGGAATATGGCATCATGCCTTAAGGCAAATTGCTGGAACTTCCCGTACCGTAATGAAATATTCGAGAAATTTTAAACGTTTTCAAATATATTATTACAAATAATGTAACTATCATTATTTTTGCTATCTTGTTTTATCCGAGCAAATTAAGTGTAAATCATAAATCATAAATCAATTTATCTCCAGAACATTAACAATCATCATTTCATTTCGAATTCAATTTAAAAAAAAATAGTTGTCTAATAATTTACACAAAATTGAAAAAGTTCTCCCGTATAGTCACAGTCTAAACGCATTTGCAAATAATTCTGTGCGACATTTTCACTTATACTGTGCTTAGCCCGGCGGCATTTTCACATTTTCATTCAATAGTTTTCACAAAATTGGAAAAGTGCTCCAGTACATAAACAGTCTAAACGCACTTGGGTAGCAGATTTGTACCAGAGTGGCGATTAGACTGTGCTTAGCCTGGGTCATTTTTTGAATTTTTAATCCGACGAGCGTATTATATTTTTATATAAATATTTTTTACAAATTACTTTGCTCGTCTGTAGAGTCCCTTTTTTATCTCTAAATTATGTTTTTTAGTAGAGTCCCTTTTTATCACTCTTGCTCGTCGGTAAAGTCCTTTTTATCTTTTTAAATCGTTTTTACTTGTCAGTAGAGTTCTTTGTACTTTTTCAAATTGTGTTTGCTTGTAAGTTGAGTTCTTTTTCTATCTTGATGTCGCATTTGCTCGTCAGTAGAGTTCCTTCTTATAATTAAATGTTGATTAATCGTCAAGAAAGTTGTGACAATATATTTATGGCAATTTAAATTGGTTCGTCAGTAGAGTCAGTTTTTTCTTTCAAAATCTTATTTGCTTGTCAGTGAAGTGCTTTCTACGTTTAAATCGTATTTGCTCTTCAGTAGAGTCCCTTCTTTATATCTAAATTATATTTGCTCGTTAAGAGACCCTTCTTTACCTCTAAATTACGTTTGCTCGTCAGTAGAGCCCCTTTCTTTACCTCTAAATTACGTTTGCTCGTCAGTAGAGTTCCCTTTCTTATTTCCTGAAATCATGTTTGCTCGTCAATAGAGTTCTTTTTTCTCTATAAATCGTGTTTGTTCGTCAGTAGAGTTCCTTTTTTCTGTAAATAATGGTTGCTCGTCAGTAGACTCCTTTTTTTTTCTAGATGATATTTTATTAATATGCACCTTATGACTAATTTTATTAATACTTAAAGAACTCTACTATCGAGCAAATATAATTAAAACAAGAAAAGAACTCTACTGAAGAGCAAATAGTATCTAGATTCAATAAAGAAGTAAAATGTGAGAAAAATAAAAAATAAAACATCATAAGGATACCAAAAAGAACTCTACTGGCAATCAAACTAAATACTGTCCTAATTTTGCTCGTTATTAGAGTCCTTAGATTTTAATTTTTATTTATGTATTGTAACATTTTTCATAATTTATTTACTTATTTAATTACTATAATATTTTTTATAATTTAATTTTTTGTCAGTAGAGTCCCTTTTTTTAAAGAAACGTCGAAATTCAGTTTGCTCGTCAGTAGAGTTCACTTATTATATAGTAAAATAAATAAATAAAATAAAATGAAAAAAAAAATACAAATTAGAAGCTAAGACAAAATGGACTCTACTGACGAGCAAAACTGGGACAAGGTTCAGTTTGTTCGTCAGTAGAGTCCCTTTTTTTAAAAAAAACGTCGAATTCTGTTTGCTCGTCAGTAGAGTCCACTTCTTATTATATAGATAAATAAATAAATAAAATAAATAGAAAAAATAAATAATGCAAAAATTAGAAGCTAAGACAAAATGGATTCTACCGACGAGCAAAAGTGGGACAATATTCAGTTTGTTCGTCAGTAGAGTCCCTTTTCTTCTATTGACATTTTTCACCGAAATTTGTCTCTGGTCGTATTGTTAATTTTGCTCGTCAGTAGAGTCCACTTCTTAATAAATAAGTCACCTCTCAGTTTGTCCGTTAAAATCCTTAAGACAAATTTTAGTTTGCTCGTCTGTAGAGTCCCTAAAGCACATCTAAAAATGTAATTGAAACTCAAATCAAGGGTACAACTTTGCTTCTGCCGCTTATTTAAAGAACTCTCATAGTAAAAACGGCGAAAGCAAAGTTGTACATGTAATATTGAGCACAAATAATTTTGGTTTTGTTCAGTCGCTTGTAACTTCCAAACCATTCGTTAAATACGAATGATGTCTTCGGCAAACTTATGCAAAATTAAATTATAAACAATATTGTCTAACACCATAACGCTCTACAGCAACTCGGTATACTTTAAAATCGTCATTAAAATCAAAACAATTTCTGTAGAGCCAATTTTTAATGAAAAAACGAGTTTTGAGGTATAAATTTCTACTTTTTCTTCAATAGTTTCTGAATGGTTCGTCTGATACAAAAGCAACCTTTGACAGATTTGTGTAGAATTAAATTATCTACAACTTTGTCTAACATCATAATGCTCTAGAACAACTCGATATACTCTAAACTAGTCTAAATGCACTAAGATATTCTCATACCACGAATCACAATGATACCGACTAAAAGTATTAGCCTTTATTTGTTCAAAGTGCTGTAACTTCTAAACCATTCGTTTAATATGAATGATATCTTCGACAAACTTATGTAAAATTAAATTATAAATAATATTGTCTAACACTATAACACCCTAAAGCAATTCGATGTACTCTAAAAACACTTATTAGATATACAACTTTGCTTCCGCCTTTATTGCAAATAACTCGTATAGTAATAACGGCGGAAGCATAGTTGTACTTGTAATATTAAAAGCAAATAATATGTTTTATTGTTTATAACTTCCAAACCATTCGTTTAATATGAATGGAATATTCAACAAATTTATTCAAAATTAAATAATAAACAATATTGTCTAACACTATAACACCCTACAGCAACTCGGTATACTCTAAAAACGCTCTTAAAAACATATCAATTACACAACTTTGCTTCCGCCATTATTGTAAACAATTCGTATAACAATATCGGCGGCAGCAAAGTTGTACACCAAAATCTTAATTCATCCTTTTCTATTTTTCTATTATTTAGAATTGTTCAAAGTGAAACTGGAAGCTCGCCGCGACTTGGTCCTGTCCAACGATAAAATGGCAGTGCGGCTAGATATGTACAGTGCTAGGGAGCGCGAAGGCGCTGTTTCGGCATTGAAGCACAAACCCGGTATGAGCACCACCGACGAGAACGAGACCATGATCGGCATGTCGGGCAGTTTCAGAAAGTTGGAAGTCGATTAAATAATAATAATAATAATAATAATAATAATAATAATAATGATAATAATAATAAGATACACCACTACCACACTTTGTTAGCTTCATACTAAAGAACGTTACGCAAAACGAATTTGGAAAAAAATATAAAAGTCTTTCAGATTTTAAAAATGATATAAAATAGTATGAAACACAATCCATTAGAACATTTCGTTAGTTCTTTACAGGAAGGGAAATACTGTGGCGGTACAAGTAGCGTTGGTTTTGAGAAAAAAAAAAACAGTTAAGACCTCGCGATATTTTGTAATTGATTTTTTAAATGCAAAGAGAGGTATAAGTGTAAGTGATAGTATTATATTATTAGGCTTGCAACGGATAGTATATTCGGCAAATTGCCTAATACCGAATATTCGGCATACTCCAGAGACCGAATTCCGAATATTCGGCAACTATTCGAAAGGTTTTTGGCGCAAGCCTAATTATTTGTTATTTTATAATTGTGATTTGTTAAGTATTATGTTAAGGGTGTCATGTATCATATCATATTCATATCTGCTTGGAAATAAACCTGTTGTATCATAAAAAATGTATTATTTTTCTAATATATATGTTAGCGATTTTGAATTTACGCGCCAGAGTGTATCTAAAAGTTATTTAGTCTATGCTTTGTTGTAACCAACTTCATGTGGACGCCATGTTTGTTTGATTAATAAACCTGTTGTATCATAAAAAATGTATTATTTTTCTAATATATATGTTAGCGATTTTGAATTTACGCGCCAGAGTGTATCTAAAAGTTATTTAGTCTATGCTTTGTTGTAACCAACTTCATGTGGACGCCATGTTTGTTTGATTAATAAACCTGTTGTATCATAAAAAATGTATTATTTTTCTAATATATATGTTAGCGATTTTGAATTTACGCGCCAGAGTGTATCTAAAAGTTATTTAGTCTATGCTTTGTTGTAACCAACTTCATGTGGACGCCATGTTTGTTTGATTAATAAACCTGTTGTATCATAAAAAATGTATTATTTTTCTAATATATATGTTAGCGATTTTGAATTTACGCGCCAGAGTGTATCTAAAAGTTATTTAGTCTATGCTTTGTTGTAACCAACTTCATGTGGACGCCATGTTTGTTTGATTGACATAGAAATGATAGTTCCTCTCTTCTTTTATCTATGGATAGTTCTTTGTTTATTTATCTATGGTTCTTACTTTTATGGACTTCGAGGAGGAAAAACTTTAATTAAAATTAAGAAATCATGACGTAAGATAAATAGTTATTGTTGTTAATATTTATATATTATATTAACGTTTAATTTTATATCAGGTAGTCGAAGGCAAAGTATTAATCTGTGTGATAGTACGGTTGTGTATGTAAAGTCTTCGTTTTAGTATGTGTCTTTTTAATTTCCTCGTCAGTAGAGTTTTTTTTTATAAAATAAATGAAAATCAACTGAAATATTACTTTGCTCGTCGATAATCAGTTTGCCTGAATTCATTTCTATTTTCTCATTAAATCAGTCAGTAGAGTTCCTTTTTCTAGACATCATTTTACTAAATACTTCAACAACTTTTACGAAAAAAGAATCAGTTTGTTCACCAGTACAGTTCCTTTTCTTCTTTTTAATTCATATGGTGGTCAGTAGAGTCTCTTTATAGTAGAATGCTTGCTTCTGGTCTTCACAGAACGAATTATTTTTAAATCGGGTTTGCTCGTCAGAATATTCTATTTTTAATGTTTTTTAAATTGAGTATGCTTGTCAGCAGAGTTCTATTTTAATATTTTTAAAAATTCAGTTTACTCGTCAGTAGAGTTCTATGTTGATTCTTTTCATAATCCAGTTTACTCGTCAGTAGAGTTCTATTTTAATATTTTTCAAAATCCAGTTTGCTCGTGAGTAGAGTTTTATTTTAATATTTTTGTTAAATCGATTTTGTTCGTCAGTAGAGTTCTATTTTTTTTTTTTAAATTGAGTATGCTTGTCAGTAGAGTTCTATTTTAATATTTTTCTAAAATTGAGTTTGCTCGTCCGTAGAGTTCAATTTTAATTGTTTCAAGTTTGTTCGTCCATAGAGTTTCATTTTACCTTTCTTAAATCTACTTTGCTCGTCAGTAGAGTTCTTTCTTATTTTTTTCAAAATCCAGTTTGCTCGTTAGTAGAGTTCTATCTTAATATTTTTAAAAATTCAATTTGCTCGTCAGTAGGATAAGTTCATTTCTCGACTTTTTGAAAGTTTCTGAACATTTTAGAATATCTCAGAAACTAAATGGATGAGTGTGTGTATTTTTTTTGAATAATTTGTATTTTAATTTTAACTTTAGCTAAGTTTATATATATAATTCTTATGAATATTAGACTACGACCTTCATTTTCAATTCGAACAAAATTACTGCACGAAAATGTTTACAAAATACTTCGAGTGTGAAGTTAGCGCGTTTGCAACAGACGTTAAGATTTGAATTACTAAAAATTCACACATTACATTTTTTTTTATTAAAATATTAAGTATTTGGTGCCAAATAAAATGTATGATTAAATTTATAAATCAATATATCAATTTAATAATATATTAATGAAATAAAATTAAACAAAGGGACTCTACTGACGAGCAAACTAAAGATAACATTAAAATAGAGACTATTGACAAGCAAACAAAAAAATAAATGGAATGAAGAGTTAAAACTAAAAGGAAGAGGACTCTACTGACGAGCAAACTAAAAATGAAAAATAGAGGCTCTATTGACGAGTAAACTCAAAAATAAATGAAAAGAGACTCTACTGACAAGCAAACTTATATATAACGAAAAGGGACTTTATTGACGATTAGAAAAAGGACTCTACTAATGACAAAACTAAAGATAAAAAATGTGGACTCTACTGATAAGCATTCTGAAAAAATAAAAGGCCAAGGACTCTACTGACAAACAAATTTAATTAAAAAAAACACTCTACTGAATATCAAGATTTTAGTAAAACATTTTTAAAACTGTTTTCAATTTGGACGTTAGTAGAGTTCTCTTTAATATTGCTCGTCAGTAGATTTCGTTTTCTCTTAAGTTAATTGGTATATAATTTGCTCGTCAGTACAGTTCTACTTTACATTTTCTGAAATCGAATTTGCTCGTCAGTAGAGTTCTATTACTATTTTAGTTCAATTTTTTCTGATTCCACTTTGCTCGTCAGTAGAGTTCTATTTTAATATTTTTCAAAATCAAGTTCGCTCGTCAAGTAGAGATATTTTGATGTTTTTCAAAATCCAGTTTGCTCGTCAGTAGAGTTCTATTTTAATATTTTTCTAAAATCCAGTTTGCTCATCAGTAGAGTTCTATTTTAATATTTGTATAACATATGTATCATCAATCAAAATGATAAAATTGTTATTTAACCTTTGTACGATTTGTAGGTTAGGTTTTATGTGGGAAACGTCTGAACACACACCAAATACATAGCTTTTTGACAGTCCACAAAGCCAGAAAGCGTATTTTTCACTAATAATTTTCAAAAAGTTTATATTTTGAGTTTCTAATAACCCTTGCGACCCGTTTAATAATAATGTCTTTGTGTTCAAATAAAACTACTTACTGCATTCTATTAAATTTGATTGAACATAATCTGTCAAAACCATTTAACATTTGACGTATGAGTCGCCGTCCAATGTTTTATTTTGCATTACACTTCTATAAAAAAAACTTAAATTTTTAAATAAAGTGTCCACGCGGTTTTGAAATAATGTCTCACCTTTCTCACAACCTCTGGATTAGAACGAATATTTCAATGTGGCCAAATCGGTTCAGCCGTTTTTGATTTTTAGCATACCTAACATAATACCGAGCTCCATTTTTAAATATATATATATATATATATATATATATACTAGCAAGCCCAAAGCTAGTATATATATATATATATATATATATATATACTAGCAAACCCGACGAACTCCGTTTCGCCACCAGATGGTTTCGTGAGAAAGATGAAAAAATTTTTTGTTTGTTTTATATTTGAAAAGGAAAAATTTGATTTTATTATACAACAGTAATGAATTTATTTCGATTACAAAAATGAAGTGTTTTTTAGTTGAACTTCTCTAAGTAAATGAAAGTGAATCCGCAAATTATCCGTTTCATTGAAGTGCTCTTTGGTAAACCATATTTTTTGTTTTTTGGTCCGACGTTAAACACAAACAAAGCGGATTGATTTCCAACTCGTGAACAGGCAACGTATAACTGCCCATGTGAAAAACAATGATTTTCTAAATAATCTATATGAAATTTATCCCGCAAACACTAAGTACATTTTTTGTAAAGTCAGTAATTTAATATATAGAACTTTAAAAGTTCATTTTTTTCGAATTACGGTGTCAAACGATTCAAAACTACCTCAAACGTCTATAAATAATATAATGAGGCAAATCGAATTTTCTGGCGAAATGAAACTTTTCCTTCAGAAAAATAAGGCATAATTTTTGAATAACTGGGATTGTTTATAAAAAAATAACATGTCCTTGCCACAGCAAAGCGCGGCCAGATATTATATATACATATATATATATATATATATATATATATATATATATATATCAAATCCTACCAAATAAAATATTTACCATCTCCTTTTCTTCTCTCAATATAACTTTATTCAAAATAATCTCATACAAAATTCTGTTTTCACAATCACATCCTACATTCCTCATGAAAGGGTTCTAAAGTCCTAAAATCCCTCCAAGTAGGAGGAAGGGCACTGTGCAGGTGCAATCCGCACCTTTTACAAGGGGCACTGAATAGGGTTATAAAACTGTGGAACCAGGTCTAGAAAAAAAAAACAAAATTGTCTTGATTAGTTAAAGAAATATAAAAGCCCTGTCATTATAGTAAGTAGACACCTAAAAGTTGTCTCAAAACCTATCATATGTATCATTTTATTATAAAACCTATCATATGTATCATTCTATCATATGTAGGTTTTGAGACAACTTTTAAGTGTCAATATACAAATATTTACTTACAGCTGGGTATCTCGAATTCCGTGATTATTACATAATTTAAGCTTAAATTACTAAATTATAAATAGTAATGCAGAAATAAAAATAGAAAGAGAATTATTTTTGTTTAAATTTGTCAGAAACAAAATTACTGCACGTAAGGAAGGATCATAATGCTTTGAGTGTGAAGTTCTCGCGTTACAACAATGACCGTTAAGATTTGAATTTCAAATTACTAATAAATAATATCTTATTTTATTATCAACAAAAAAAAATCAATATATTAAATCAATATTTCGATATATTTTAATTTAAGAACATGTTATTAAAACAAAGGGACTCTACTGACGAACAAACTCAAAATTGAAAAGAAAAGACTCTCCAGTAAACTCAAAAATAAAAGTGAAAGCGGCTCTATTGACGAGCGAATTAAAAATAAATTTGAAATAGGGATTTTTCTGACGAGCAAATACAAAATAAAATATAAGAAAAGGACTCTACTGACGATCAAACTCAAAAATGTAAAGAAAAAGAGACTCTACAAACGAGCAAATTGACTATAATGACTATAATGACGAACAAATTATAAACAAAGCAAAACAAAAAGGATTCAACTGGAAAGCCTATTGGAAATAAATTTTAAAGAAGGGACTCTACTGACGAGCAAATTAAATTAAAAGAAATAGGGACTCCGCTGGAAAGCAAACACAAAATTGAAGAGAAAAGAGATTACTATCAAGCAAATTGAAAATAAACCAAAAAAGAATGAACTCCGCTGGAAATGCATTTTAAAAAAGGGACTCTACTGACGAGCAAACTCAAAAATGAAAAAAAGTGACTACTAACAAGCAAACTAAAAAAATAAAAGTAAAAGGGACTCTACTGACAAACAAAGTAAAAAATAAAAAAAGGCACTCTACTACCGAGCAAACTCTGAAATAAATGGAAGAGTGACTCTACTGATAAAGTGTAAAAGGGAAAAAACTACTAACTAACAAAATGCAAAACGAGCAAATTAATAACAAACCAAAAAAGAAAAGACTCTACTGATCATCCTTTTAAATAAATTTTAAAACAGGGACTCTACTGACAAGCACACACAAAAATAAATAAAAAAGAAACTAAAAAATGAATAGAGAAGGACTCTACTGTCGAGCAAATTAAAAATATAAAGAAAGGACTCTACTGGCAAGCTAATTGAAATTTAAAGAAATTTTGAAATTGAATTTTAAAGAAAGAACTCTACTGACGAGCAAACTAAAAATAAAATTAAAAAAGCGACTCTACTGACTAACACTCTGTGCGATTCATACTAGAGATTTTTAATTTAGAAATATCTCTACTTACGAGATAACAAAAAATCTATCAAAATTAAGGATGAAATTAGAAAGCTAATAAAATTATCTTTAAATCTGATTATAACAATATACATTGTTTATAACAAAATTAATTTAAAAAAAACTTTGAAACTTTGAAAGTGAACATTTAGTTGCTTATAGATATAAGGAATTGTTTTTTCATTCGGTTACATTTTTTAGATTTACGTTTTAATTGTTTAAATTTGTTCTAACGCCTATACATTATTATATATCATTAAAAAGGTAATAAAATTATCCACAAATCTGTATATAACAATTTAAACCGTTTCAAACAAAATAATATTAAAAAAATTGTTTAATCTTTACAATTGAATACTGAGTCGTACGACGCCATTTTGGTAAACCAATATGTCGGCAGGTTACATTTTTCATATTCCGGTAAATTTCTTTAACAATTTGTTTAAACATGTATATACTATTATATATCATTGGAAAGCTAATAAAAATATCTACAAATCTGTATATAACAATATAAAACTCCCAGAACAAAATAATATTCAAAAAAACGTTTAAATAATAAAATTGGATAACAAACCGAGTTGAAACAAAATGGCTGCACGTAAATGTTGAACAAAATACTTCGAGTGTGAAGTTCGCGCGTTTGAAACAACCGTTAAAATTCAAAATTCAAATTTCAAATAATAATAATAAAGCAAATATTGCAAAGACACAGAACTTGTATAGTATAAAAAAAATAAACACAATTATATTATTCTTTTTATAATAATAATTGTGATTATTATTACCATGAACGATTTAACAGCCAAATCAGGTAAAGTGGGTGAATAAAAATGCAACATAGCAGCGTGTGCATTTTCAGTAACTTTTCTGAAGACTTTATGTCTCGATTCAGTCCACAAATCCAAAGTCTCTCCATGGCCTTTCACGACCACCCATTCTATCATAAGACTCTTAAAGGCTATTACACCTCGAAGGACGTGGCCTAATTGGATCTAAAAGGATAATTAAATAATTGAACAATTATATTAATTATTTATTTTTCTAATTGAATATATTATATATATATATATATATATATAATATATATTATTATTTAATGTTACATGTAGGACTGCATTTGTTGCAAATGGTCTTGATACTGTTATTGTCATATCATTGAAGCCTCTTGATATACTTGTTATTAAAGTATCCACGTTTCTGCAAATAAAATAATTATAAATAAATAAATATATATATATATATATATATATATATATATATATATATGATCATTTAAAAGCCAAAAAATATTTATTGTGAATTGTACAATTTCAAGAATCAAATGTGTTTCATCATTCAGCTTTCAACAAGAAAAAAAAATGTTTACTATAGAAAGTTGTAATTTTAGTATGTTATACTAAAATATATCTACTATATTAACAAATACTAAAATCAATGAGTGTTCTCAGATATTTTTGTAATATTTACATTTTTATGGAAAAGTGCTCCAAAATTCGTAAAACGTAAAAATTAAAACATTTTTAAACAATTGAAATTTTTTTTTCTGAAAACTCGATCAAGATTTTATAAAAATAAATCTAGAACATTTTTAGACCATCTAAAATATTTTTTGATCATCTAGATTTTTTTTTTTAAGAAAATTTAGAACGTATTCAGATCATGCAAAATATTTTTAGAAAACTTAGAACATTTTTGGGCCATGCAGAATAATTTTAAAACATTTACAACATTCTAAAACATTTATAAAATTTAAAACATTTGTGGGGTATCAAGCAGGCTAGACATCGGAGAAAAACATTATAACTTGCCATTTTTATTTATCATAAAATTTTGTAATTAATAAATTGTTTATATTTTCATTCAATGGATTTTATATTTTTAGATTTATAATTACTTCCACACATTTTTGGACCATGTAGAACATTATTAGAAAATTTAGAACATTTTTAGAAAATTTAAAGCATTATTAAAAAAATTAGAACATTTTTGGGAAATCTAGAACATTTTTAGTACACGTAGAACATTTTTAAAAAAATCTAGAACATTTTTAATAAATTTAGAACATTTTTGGGCCACGTAAAATATTTTTAAAGAATCTAGAACATTTTTAGAAAATTAAGAACATTTTTGGACCGTGCAGAATATTTTTAGAAAATTCAGAACAATTTTAGACCACGTAGAACATTTTTAAAAAAAATTTAGAACATAAATTTAGAACATAATATATTTTTAGAAAATTCAGAACATAACACAATTTGGACCATGTAGAAGTTTTTTAGAAAATTTAGAACATTTTTAGACATCGTAGAATATTTTTTAGAAAATTTAGAACATTTTTAGACTACGTAGAACAATTTTAGAAAATTTAGAATATTTTTGGACCATGTAGAACATTTTTAGAAAATTCAGAACAATTTTAGACCACTTAGAACATTTTTTAAACAATCCAGAACATTTTTAGAAAAATTAGAAGATTTTTGGACCGTGCAGATTATTTTTAGAAAATTTAGAACATTTTTAGAAGACGTAAAACATTTTTGAAAAATCTAGAACAATTTTAAAAAATTTAGAACAATTTTGGAGCACTTAGAATATTTTTAAGCATTTAAAACATTTCTAGAAAATTTAGAGCATTTTTAGAAAATTTGGAACATATTTAGAACACATAGAACATTTTTAAAAAATCTAGAACAATTTTAAAAAATCTAGAACAATTTTAGAGCACTTAGAATATTTTTAAAAATTTAAAACATTTCTAGAAAATTTAGAGCATTTTTAGAAAATTTGGAACATTTTTAGAACACATAGAACATTTTTAAAAAATCTAGAACAATTTTAAAAAGTTTAGAACATTTTTCGACCACGTAGAATATTTTTAGAAAATCTAGAACACTTTTAGAAAACTTGGAACAGTTTTGGAAAATCTAGAACATTTTTAGATCACGTGAAAGATTTTTAGAAAATCTAGAACAATTTTAGAAAATTTAGATCATTTTTGGACCATGTAATACATTTTTAGAAAATTTGAAGCATTTTTATAAAATTTAGTACATTTTTAAAAATTTAAAACATTTCTAGAAAATTTAGAGCATTTTCTAGAAAATTTGGAACATTTTTAGAACACATAGAACATTTTTAAAAAATCTAGAACAATTTTAAAAAATTTAGAACATTTTTGGACCATGTAGAATATTTTTAGAAAATCTAGAACATTTTAAGAAATTTTAGAACATTATTGGACCATGTAGAATAATTTTAGAAAATTTAGAACAATTTTAGAAAATCTAGAACATTCTTAGAATATAACATTTTAAAAAAAAATTTAGAACAATTTTAGAAAATTTAGAACATTTTAGAAAAATCTAGAACATTTTTAGAAAATTTAGAACATTTTTAGACTACGTAGAACATTTTTTAAAAATCTAAAACATTTTTGAAAAATCTAAAACATTTTTAGACCATGTACAATATTTTTAGAAAATCTAGAACATTTTTAGAAAATTTAGAACATTTTTGGACCACGTAGAATATTATCATAAAATGTAGAACGTTTTTAAATCATACTGAATAATCATAATAAATTTAGAACATTTTTAGAAAGTTTAGAACGTTCATAAATCATCCAAAACATTTTTAGATCATCAAGAGTATTTTTAAAAAAATTAAAATATCTTTAGAATATCTAAAACATTTTTAGAAAATCTAAAAAAATTTTACACCATCTAGAAATTTTTTATAAAATTTAAAAATATTTTCAAATAATTGAGAACTTTTTTAGATCATGTAAAATATTTTTAGAAAATATAGAACGTTTATAAACCATGTGGAAAATTTGAAATGCTATTAAAAACATTTTTAAAATATTCAGAACAATTTTAGACAATCTAAAACAATAATAAAAAATCAAGAGCGTTTTTCGACCAAGCAGAATTTTTTATAAAAAATCTAGAACATTTTTAGACCACCTTAAACATTTTTAGAAAAACTAACTATTTTTGTAATATTTACATTTTTAATAAAAAATGTACAACAAACTTTGTAAAGAATATTATAAGAAATTCATAGAAAAATTATTTTTTAAAAATAATTTCAGTTGTAAAAAGTTGTAATTTTAGAAAGTTATACTTTAAAATATCTAATATAACATCAAATACTAAAATTGATAAGTGTTCTTAGAAATATTTGTAATATTTACGTTTTTGTAAAAAAAATTACTAAAGAAATATATACAAAGTCTACACAAACCCATTATTATGTCAATTTTTAAAATTAAACCACTTCTCACAAGCCTATAATATTTTAACATATTACTTTCTACTAACAACTTTATCACCGTGCAAAGTTTCATCAATAAATGTTATTATATTCATACAATACAATACAATAAATGGTCATTTGATAATAACATTTTTGTAGAGAAAGAAATATTTTAATATATATATATATATATATATATATATATACATATACAAATAAACATATAAACTTACTGCGGTGGCACATTGTGAAGACTAGTTTGTGTCCTCCGTCTTTTCGCACTGCTTGAATTAATATATGACCTTTTCAAAGCATTTTGACTTAATAAAGACTGTGCTAGGGCACTGTACTCATGAATCTATAAAAAAACAATATATATATATATATATATATATACATACATACATACATACATGTCTATATATATATATATATATATATATATATATATACATATCGATATAAATAATTCTTTCTATATACCTTATCGGTCCACTTATAACTATTAACAAGCTGCGAGTACAAAGCCTGTCTCTCCTGTGTAGTCTCTTGACTTAAATAAGTAGTGTTTGCTAAATTGAATGGCCCGGGGGGCGCATTTAAACTATTCACTGAAGTCTCTACCTCTCTGTTGAAAAAGAAAGAAATTTTGTAGGTTATGAACACAAAAAATGATTTAAAACATTTTTATTATAATTTAAGACATTACATATGTTCCAGTTACTTTTAGATATGACTTTTACCTCAAGTTAACATTAACAGCACTCAGCAATTCTTGTAATTCAATCAAAAACTTTGTGTCTTTAGTATCTTGTCCATGTTCAGTTCTTAAACCTTCTGACAAAGTCTCAAAAACATGTCCGACACTCGAACGGAGCACTTTTATGGCTTTTAAAGCGTTATTTAGTTGTTCCATTGTGTAATTTATTAATAAAACATAAAATAAATTGTTATTATATTACTATTTGCTCAGCATTTCGTATTTAAATATATTTATTTAGAATAACCAAAAATTCACAAGCGTCATCTGTCAAGTTGACAGTTTGCAGTTTGTAGAAGGAGACGCGAATGGTGTGAAGTTGGTTACGGGTTAACGGCGCGTAAATTCAAAAGTATGATTTTGTAGTTTATACTTTGTTTTGTGAATAACTTTAAAACTATTCGTTTAATATAAATGATGTGTAAGGCGAGTTTATACAGAATTATATGATATATAAATTAAATAAATATTTGTAGTTTATTTTAAGTGTTATGTATATAAATACAAAGCTATCTTTAATTTAAATTTAAGTCTCAAAAACATGTCCGACACTCGAATCCGAGCACTTTTATGGCTTTTAAAGCGTTATTTAGTTGTTCCATTGTGTAATTTATTATTAAAACATTAAATATTATATTATTATATTACTATTTGCTCAGCATTTCGTATTTAAATATATTTATTTAGAATAACCAAAAATTATCAAGCGTCATCTGTCAAGTTGACAGTTTGTAGAAGGACACGCAAACGGTGTGAAGTTGGTTACGTGTTAACGGCGCGTAAATTCAAAAGTATGATTATGAAGTTTATAGTTTGTTTTGTGAATAACTTTAAAACTATTTGTTTAATTTGGATGATGTATAAGACAAGTTTATACAGAATTATATGACATATAAATGAAATTAAATAAATATTTGTAGTTTATTTTAAGTGTTATGTATATAAATACAAAGCTATCTTTTTTGTGAATAACTTTAAAACTATTTGTTTAATATGAATGATGTTTAAGACAATTTTATACAGAATTATATGATATATAAATTAAATAAATATTTGTAGTTTATTTTAAGTGTTATGTATATAAATATAAAGCCTCGAACTCTTAATACTCAATACATATTATATTTAGTTTATAATTTGTATACTTTAAAATGTAATTATACTGTATTATTGCCTTGGGTGTTAAATAAGTAAACAAATAAATGTTTATAAGAGTGTACTGGTCTAAAGCAACTCGGTATAGTTTAAAATCGCTTTTGAAATGCAATGTATACGAAATATACTAGTTTTCATACAAACTATATTTTTTAAAAATTATTTTCATAGCGTGTGAAGTTACATCTTGGTATGGAATTTAGTATACTTGGTACATTAATTTGTTCTATTGCTTGTAACTTCTAAACCATTTGTTTGATATGAATGAAGCCTTCAGCAAATTTATGCGAAATTAAATAACTCAGAATATTGTTTAATATCAAAATGCCCTGTAGCAACTCGGTATACTCTAAAAACGCTTTTAGATATACAACTTTGCTTACGCCATTATTGTAAAGGGCTCGCATAGTAAAAACGGCGAAAGCAAAGTTGTACTTGTAATATTGAGCACAAACAATTTTGTTTTGTTTAGACGCTTGTAACTTTCAAACCATTCGTTTAATATGAATGATGCCTTCGGCAAATTTGTGCAAAATTAAATTAGAAACAATATTATCTAACATCATAATGCCCTACAGCAACTCGGTATACTCTAAAATCGCTTTTAAATGTACAACTTTGCTTACGCCATTATTGCAAAGGATTTGTATAGTAAAAACGGCGGAAGCAAAGTTGTACTAGTGATATTGAACACAAAAAATTTTGTTTGGTTTCGTCGCTTGTAACTTCCAAACCATTTGTTTAATATGAGTAATGCCTTCGGCAAATTTATGCAAAATTAAATTATAAACAATATTGTCTGATATCATAATGCTCTACACCAACTCGGTGTACTCTAAAAACGCTTTTATATGTACAACTTTGCTTCCGCCACTATTGTAAAGGACTCGTATAGTAAAAACGGCGAAAGCAAAGTTGTACGTTTCTTGAAATGCAAAATAATATTGCAAATAAAAATTAAATAATTAATAGCTTATTAAATACATTAGCATTTATAACTTTATTTTCTGTATAAGCCTTTTTTTTATTTGACAATGAATTAAAATGAAAGAAAAACTAGTGGGTCGCATGGCATCGTGCCTTAAGGCAAATTGCTGGAACTTCCCGTACCAATAATTATTATTTTTTTAAAAAACGATTAACATTTTTGAAAAAAATTACTCTGAAAAAAATGTATCCGCACACACATACACACGTACACACACATACATCCATTTAGATTTTCATTATTCAGAAACGTCTGAAACGTAAAGATATATAAAAATTTTCATATTCGATTTTTTAGCGATTACTATAACTTACGCTACGGGAAGTTAAAAATTAATGACTAGTAACCATAATATAATATAATTAGTTGAAATGAAAATAAAGATTTTGAATTTTCATTCCGGTGTTATTTGTATTTATTTATTTTATAGCGTAGCCCACATATTCCCTACATAATAAAAAATATTAAATAACTTTTAACCCCAATTTAAATATAACATAATAAACACATGGTTATTAATTATTTTATATATTATAAATGCCAGTATAATTCATATTGTTAATAAGTTATCTCATTTACAAACACAAATTTTAGTTTTTATTATTTTATTTTATTATAGCTTCAAATTGAATATTACACAATAAACTTATGACTTTTAATTATTTCAAAAATTCTAAATATAAATATAATTTATATTGCTAATAAATTATCTCATTCACAAACACAAATTATAGTTTTTATCTACTTTAGTTTTATTTATATTTATCTAATTGATATTTTCTTTAACCCTCAGTGTACAAGTTTCTATAATTTAATATCATATATTATTAAAATCTGTTTTGTCGATTATTTGGAAATTTCACAACAAGTTCGATACATTAAAAATAAATTTAAATTGAAATTTATTAAATAAAAAAACAATATCATATAAATTATTTCCCTTATTATAACCCTTAGTGCACAAGTTTTTCTAACAATTCCATTACAAGACTCTCCTAGTGATGTTAGTATTCGAGATTAGTACAAAGTCGAACAGCTGGCCCATTAGCTCAGTTGGTTAGAGCGTCGTGCTAATAACGCGAAGGTCGCGGGTTCGATCCCCCCATGGGCCAAAATATTTTTTATTCATTTTTATTTCATTTCATTTCTATTTCAATAATTTATTTCATTTTTAAAATTTCAATAACAATTTAACATTTATTATTATATTTTTAATATTATTATAAATTACAAATAGAATATGATGAGAAATTCGGATTAAATATACAAAATATTTTTGTAATTAAACATACACAATTAAGAAAAAATTATTAAAAATATTGCATTGTTAAAGCAAAAAGTATTATTAGATATTTTAAATAAGCAAAAATAAGTAAGATAGAAAAAAATCTACATCTGGGGCATCAAATGAAATGTATTTTTGTTTGGTCATCGGTAGAGCCTTTTCTATCTACTAAAGATATCGTCAAATAAAAAAATATTTTGTTATAATTACATGCAAAGAATATGATATCACTGTAGTCTGATGTCATTTTCTCAAATCCACAAATTTTTACACCATCTCACAAATGTAAGTGTTTTATAAATATCAATGAATGATATTCTTTTTATAGTTTACAAAATATTTTTGAATCACATCCAAAAATATAACATTTTGAAATAGATCATCAAAACAGTTGGAAACTTTCGAATAAATAATATTTGTAGTAGTAGTAAATATGTTGTCACGTTAAAAATAAAAAGGATATTTTTAAACAAAATTTAAATGTTGCATTTAAATTGAATAAATTTTAAATAAAATTTTTGAAAACATTAAAGTTGTCGTCAAACGCTAAAAGTCTGTTTGTTATATATTATATGAAGATGCTCCAGATCCAGAAAGAGTATTCAGAAGAATTTCACATTATACTTTTATAAGTAAATTTTCGAAACAATTCTTCTTTTTGGAGCGCATTAAAAGTTTTACTTTAATAAACAAAACAATCTCAGTGTCCGCTTCAAGTGACAAATGTGACTTTACTATATAACACAAGTCTGACAATTATCACATTTTTGCAAGTCGAATTAGAAGTACAATTTTAAAGAAATCTACCAACTAGCATGTAAAAAGCAAGAAATCAAGACAAAAAATTCGAAGTGAAGAAGATTTGTGAATGAAATTTGCGGAAACCACACAAAAACTCCAAACAATAATTTTATCATTTATAAAAAAAACTTTCAAGTATTTTCAAATAATTTTTGACAACTGTGTCAAATCATATAATTTGACACGAGTCATTAGTTTCAAAATTAATGACACCAAAATTTCTATTAACCCACCATAAAATTCAACATGATCACTACCATTGTCATCATACTTCTGGTAAACTTATTACCATCGACTTTTTGTCAAAATATAACAGAAACTTTTAAACCAATGACAAAGCACCAAGATATCTATCAAAGTACTCAAAATATTTACGTAGTGCCCCCAAAAACCTCCATCCTGTCCACCACTGAAAGTTCCCCAGTGCAAAACACGACCAGAACAAAAATCCAGGATTATTATTGCAACTTGTGTTGCATTTCATTGAACACTGATCCAATTGGGAAAACTTGTGGGGATCATACAATGTGCAAATATCCGGTAAAAAAATAAATTAATATTTAATTTATTTTTGCTTATTATATTCTTAATGTGCTCGTCAAGACCTTCCATTTGATACCCCACATGCCGTGTGTCAAAATACCACTCACACCTAGTTTTTTCCCTTTTAGTACGAGAGGCCAGGACCTGCCTGTCACGGTCACATATCGATTCGTTTCTCGGCTGGCGAGCGTGCTGCCATACTGCGGGTGCACAACGAACTGCGGAGTCGCGTCGCTTCTGGTTTGGAAAAAAGGGGACGGCCAGGGCCGCAGCCTCAGGCATCTAATATGAGATTTATGGTAAGGAAAAAAAAGAAACCAAAATTGTGCCTATTGGCAAGTTATCTATTTACATTTCTTACTAAAAATCAATTTGCTCGTCAGTAGAGTCTGTAATTTTTTCTACTACGATATTTTACTAATAATTTCTGAATTTGCTCGTCAGTACGGATCTTTTTTTTGTAAAATGAAGTTTATCTTTGTTTTAATTTCTTGCTTGTTGAAGTTCTTTGTTTCTCTAATAAAATATTTGTATAATTCTTTACAGAATTAGCTCGTCAGTAGCGTTCTATTATATTATTTTGAGACTATTTACTAACATTGCTCTTGATTTTGTGATGTAAAGTACTTTTTTATACAAAATCTAAAGTTTATTTATCTCAAAATATTTATTTGCTTGTCAGTAGAATTTCTTTTTTTTCTGTAGTATTATATAATGTAATTTAGTTTGCTAGTCAGTAGAGGTCTTTTGTCCTCTTATATAATTTTGCTCGTCAGTAGTGTCCCTTGTGATATTGCTCAAGGTTGCTAATTAAGTAGAGTTTTTTTTTCTAAACTTAAAATATAGTTTGCTCGTCAGTAGAGTTCTTATTGATCTTCTTTTAACTAATTTGCTTGTCAGTAGATTTCCTTTTAATTTTATATTATTTTACTCGCCAGTAGAGTTTCTTTTTAATTGAGACAATTTGCCCGTCAGTAGAGTTCCTTTTGTTCTTAATTTATTTTGCTCGCCAGTAGCAAGTTTCTTTTTCTATTGTTTGTTTTTTAACCAGTTTGCTTGTCAGTAGAGTCCTTTTTAATTTTAAATATTTTATTTGTCAGTAAAGTTGCTTTTGATCTTATATTATTTTCTCATCAGTAGAGTTCTTGTTTAATTTTGTTTTCGTTAATTTGCTCGTCAGTAGAGTTTCTTCTTAATTTTATTTTCGTTATTTTGCTCGTCAGTAGAGTTCCTTTTTAATTTCCGCATTAGCTTGTTTGCTCGTCAGTAGAGTTGCTTATTTCATTTTTCTCGTCGGCAGAATTCTTTCCTAACCTTGGTTTAGCATGTTTTGTTTGTCAGTAGAGTCACTTTTAATTTAATTTTATTTGTTTCGTCAGTAGAATTCTTTTCTAACCTTGCTCTAGCTTTGTTTGCTCGTCAGTAGAGTTACTTTTAATTTTATATAATTTTGCTCGTTAGTAGAGTTTATTTTTATCTTAATAAATGCGGCATGATAAATTTTACTCGTGAGTAAAGTCCTTTTTGGTTTTTGCACCAAAATTTAGTTTGCTCGTCAGTAGAGTTTTTTTTTAATTTCGCGTTAGCTTGTTTGCTTGTCAGTGAAGTTCCTTTTTAATTTTATGTCATCAGTAGAATTCTTTGCTAACTTTGTTTGCTTGTTAGTAGAGTCTCTTTTATTTTTTGACAGTAGAGTTTTCTTTAATTTTATATTATTTTGCTCGTCAGTAGAGTTTATTTTCATCTTAATAAATGTAACAATTAATTTTAGTTTACTCGTCAGTAGAGTCCTTTTTTAATTTCATTTCATTTTAATCGTCAGTTTGCTTTCAGTAAGTTCCTTTTAATTTTATTTTATTTTGCTTGCCAGTAGAGTCCTTTTTGGTTTTTGCATCAAAATTTAGTTTGCTCATAAGTAGAGTTCCTTTTAATTTTATTTCATTTTTCTCATCAGTTGAATTCCTGTATAACTTTGTTTTAAGCATGTTTGTTTGTCAGTAGAGTCCCTTTTAAATTAATTTTATTTTTTTCGTCAATAGAGTTTCTTTCTAACTTTGTTTTATTTGTTTGTTCGTCATTAGAGTCCCTTTTAATTTTATTACATTTTTGATTTCAGTAAAGTTCTTATTCATTTCAATAAATGTAACATAATCAGTTTTAGTGTCAGTAGAGTCCTTTTTGGTATTTGCGTTACAATTTAACTTGCTTGTCAGTAGTGTTCCTTTCAATTTTATTTCATTTTCCTCGTCAGTAGAATTCTTATTTTGCTCGTCAGTAGAGTTCTTTTCCATCTCTATAAATATAACAATCAATTTTAGTTTACTCGTCAGTAGAGTCCTATTTATTTTTTGCATCAAAATCTAGTTTGCTCGTCAGTAGAGTTCCTTTTAATTATATTTCATTTTTTTCGTCAGTAGAGTTCCTTCTAATTTATTTCATTTTTCTCGTCAGTAGAATTTAGTCCTAACCTTGTTTTAGCATGTTTGCTTATCAGTAGAGTCCCTTTATAATTTATTATTAATTTGCTCATTAGTAGAGTCCTTTTTAATTTTTTTTTTCGTTAGTTTGCTCGTCAGTTGAGACCCTTTGGATTTTCGCCTGTAGAGTTCGTTTTGATTTTATATTATTTTGCTTGTTAGTAGAGTCCTTTTTATTTTGTTTTTATTTCATTTTCCTAGTCAGTAGAATTCTTTTCTAACCATATTTGCTCGTCAGTAGAGTCCGTCCGTAGAGCACTTGTTTGCTCGTCAGTAGAGTTCCTACTTCCTTTGGTATAATTTTGTTAATATAATGGAATTTAGTTCTAGTAAAATAAATTTACCTCTGTTTGAAGTTCCCCGTCAGTAGAGATCATTATGGTTTAGTTCATGGGAGGAGGATCTAGAATATTGCAATTTAGTTCTATATCATAATAATAATATACCTCTGTTTTAAGTTTCCTCGTCAGTAGAGTTCCTTTTGGTTAACTTCATGGGAGTAGGCTCTAGAATGCTATACTTTCCTCTCTTTTATTATCAATCTACTAATTATTCAATCCTTCTTATCAATTCGCCCTTCTTGTTTCCTTCATACCAAAAGATTCTGATACGAAGAGACTTGTAAATAAATGATAATCGGTCGAGCAGTTTCTTTTAACATTTTATTTTATCTAGGTCTGGAACGAAGAGTTGGAACAGTTTGCTGAACGTTGGGCGTCGCAGTGCATTTATTCGAACGACCTCTGTAGAGATTCCGGTAAGTATAAAACGTGAAATTAGAAAGGAACTGTACTGACGAGCAAACTAACAAAGATAAGATAAAAGAAGCTTCTGTGACGTGAGAAATAAAACCAACTTCTTATTGACGAGCAACATAAAACTCAAAATGCAGAACAAAAAGAACTCTACTGACAATCAAATTAAAGAAAATGAAAAGAAACTTTTGTAAAGAATTGACTCAATTATACAAAATAGGCATACAATCGAACTCATATTATTTTAACATTTGCCCAATTTGGAGGTTAGCTTTTATACTGTTGAAAGTATTAGGAATGTAATAAAGTGTCTGTAAAAATCATAGGAATATCTTTTTGACAATAATATATGGTTTGAGGTTTAGCAAATCTTTAACGTACTGTTATTTGTGAAATTTTCAAAATGAAAATCATATCAAAACGCACTCTACTGACAAACCAATACTAAAACTAACATACTAAAAGAATTGAAAGAGAGTCTACTGAGGCAAACTGACTCAAATGAGATCATAAAGATAATTGAATAAAACAGGATCAAAAGGGACTCTACTGACGAGCAAATTGACTTAAACAAAATCAAAAGGGATTCTATTGGCGAGCAAACTGACTGAAACATGATCTCACTAGTAAAATGAATAAAACAGGATCAAAAGAGACTCTACCAACAAGCAAAAACATTAGAACAAGATCAAAAGGGACTCTACTGACGATCAAACAGACTGAAACAAAATTAAACAAAAGGGACTGTACTGACGAACAAATTAGCAAAAGCAAAATGGACTCTACTATCAAGCAAACTGACTCAAACACAATTGAAAAGGACTCTACTGACTAGCAAATTGACTAAAACAAGATCAAAAGGGACTCTACTGACGAGCAAACTGACTGAAATAAGATCATAAAGAAACTCTACTGACGAGCAAACTGAATAAAACGAGATAAAAAGGGACTCTACTGACTAGCAAACTAAACTTATATCAAAAGGATCACAAGTGACGATTAAACTAAATTTCGAAATAACTGACGAGCAAACTAAAAAAAACACCTAGAACATAGAAAGGGACTCTACTGTCCCATTAATTGTATTATTATTAATATTACCTTATTAACTTATTATTTATTTAGAGCGTTTTCCCGTCGGCCAGAACATCGCACGCGGCAGCTTCGCCCGAATGAGCGACGCCGCCTACATTCGTTCCTGGTACGACGAGGTAGACCTGCACGATCCGTCTGGTGTCGACTCTTACAAACTGTAAGTAATAAAAAAAAAACAAATTAAAAACACATTTATAACTACAATTAATTGTTAGTATCTATTATTATTTAAAAACAATTTTATTTTAATATATTATAATGATAGTGATAACTTTTACAAATAAGAATAAAGCTAACTATGTCCTTTTTCCCGTTTAATAATCGCAGACGTCCATAGAGGCGCAAGAGTGTCTAGCGGAGTTTCAAACCACTCATACTAGCATAGATAAATAAGCATTGCGCACTAGGTTAAATATTATTCGAAATTCTTTTTCCCTTGATTGTTTTCTTTATTCTTTCAGCACAACTTTTCAAGTCTATATCAATTCACTTTTGCATGCAATACTCGACCAGGATTCGATCCGAGTACCCCATATCTGCTAGTCAATCTATTAACCATTTGGCCACTGTTAATAAAAAAATAGTCATTAGAATCCATTTATAATAAAAAGTGATAGACAGATAAGAACAGGCATCCTTATTCATAGTTGTTATAGACGTTCATAGAGGCGCGCGAGTGTTTAGCAAAGCTTCGCTCCCTCATCGCATTAGGTTCTAAATAATGTAAATGTAATTCGTGATCAGTTTCAACTTTTAAAAAGTTTTATAATAATTTATATGAAGATAATTTTGAAAACTAAAAATATAATTATATTCATACATTCATACAAAGAGACAAGGAGCTTTGCCTCTTTTTTCATTGCTACTTTAATAGTTATAGCAGACACTCATAAAGCGCTAATATGTTTATTCCGTACGTTTCGGCACTATAGTTGTGCAACTTTTTTTTAAATTATTTCAAAATTTCTATTTTATTTACCTTATTTATTAATTATTTTTTAACTTCCAGTAGGATAAGTTATAGAAATTGCAAACAAATCGAAAATGACTAGTGGTGCCTTAAAAAAATTGCTGGTACTTCCGTACCTAAAATTTGTTTTTTTAAAAAAAATTTAAAAATTTTGACTGAAAAAAGATTTTTGAAAATATTGAATTTTTTTGAATATTTTGAACTTTATAAAAATACAAACAAAATTCATACTTATTATTAAAACCTCAATAAAATACCTGATTATTTGATGTACATATGTCTAATGATTATTTTTGACCGCCAAATGGCATTTTTTTACTTTATTTATTGGATTTCCTAAACGGATGGACCTGCCTTTGACAAAAACTAGTCAGCACGTCTTCTTATCAACAGGTTAAACTGTTCTCTTGAAATTGTCAATGAAAATTTGTATCCGACACATCCATTCACCCACATACAAAAATCCATTTTTTCTAATTGTAAGATATGCTAAAGTGTTAAAGTAATGATATGATAATTTTCGATTTTTTGGCACCTACTCTACAGGCTATTAATAAATTATTTACTATAAATTAATCAAACAAAAATTATTTATACATTGTCTTCATATTACACCGACACTTTCCTGCTTTCCAAAGTTTCTTTTTGTTCTTCTACTATATAACCATTTTTAGGCAACTAATTGATCCTAACATTAATTATTTTTTAAGAATTTCATTTTCAGTTTTAGTTAATTTCAACTATTTTAGTTAATATATTTATTAATTACATTTTGCTAGTTAGCTTTTTAAATATAATACAATTTTTTTTCTGCAGTTTCAGTTCGTCCAGCCATTATACCCAAATCGTTTGGGCCGAGACTTATCAATTGGGCTGTGCAAGGGCCATGTTTCAGATTATAAAGGACGGCGATTTGATTTACAGGTCTTTATTAACCCCGTTAAGACGAACAAGTTTGATACAAATTGTTCCTGTACCACTTAATACGCTTCACGCTTAAGAAGCGTTTTTTGTCAGGTCATCCTTGAAAATGAAAATCGTTCTAACGGGGTTTGAATTTGTATACATATATAAGTTAATGAGTCGGAATTAGTATTTTGCCATAAGGAAAAAACGACACAAAAAATTTAGGATTCGCACATTTTGAGAAGAATCAAATATTTCGGAACATTTTGAACTTTCAAAGTATCGAGAGAACCAAAATTTTCAACAAACTCTGAATTTTCAAAACTATTAAGTTTTTAATAAACTGCATTTATTTTTTTTTCTTTAATTAATAAACTGCATTTCTAACTAATATTTAATGATAAAGAAAATCCTCTTCCAAAATAAAGAAAAAAGTTTTAAGACACATAAGGCAATACTATTTTCTATATCGTCATCAGGCAACACTTGGTGTGCAACTACGGACCAGCAGGCAACGTGCCAGGACATGCTGTTTACGAAAAGGGCCCACCTTGTTCTAATTGTCCCTTCGGTACCGAATGCCAGGTGGAACCCCCAGGACTATGCCAACAAGGTAAATTTGATAAACTTTTGCCAATGATAATGTAACCCAAAGGGACTCTACTGACGAGCGAATTAATAATAAAACATGAAAGGACTCTACTGACGAGTAAACTAAAATTATGATGAAAAGGAACTGTACTGACGAGCGAACTAAAATTAAAAGATAAAAGGAACTGTACCAGTAAGCAAAATAAAAGAGACTAGAAGCTAAAAGGACTCTGCTAAGAAGGACCCTACTGACGAGCAAACTCAAATTATAAACAAGAGTAACTGTACTGACGAGCAAAGTAAAATTAAAAAGCGATATGACTCTACTGACGAGCAAACTAAAATTAAAAAAGACCCTACTGACGAGCAAACTAAAACTAAAATTAAAAAGACTCTACTGACGATCAGATTAAAATTAAAGGATAAAAGTACTTTATTGACGAGCAAATTATTTTAAAATTATTGAAATATAAAAGAATTCTACTGACGACCAAATTAAAATTGAAAGATAAAAGGACTCTACTGACGAGCAAATTATTAAAACATAAAAGGACTCTAATAACAAGCAAACTACAATAAAGAAAGGACTCTACAGACTACTAAAAATTAAACTAAAATGTAACAAAAAAGACTCTACTGACAAGCAAATTAAAATTACAAGCCAAAAAATTAAAACAAAAAAGACTATACTGACGAGCAATTTATTAAAATATAAAAGGACTCTACTGATGAGCAAATTAAAATTAAAAGCCAAAAGGACGCTACTGACAAGCAAAGTAAAATTAAAAAATAAAAGGACTCTACAACAAAATTTCATTTTAAAAAATAAACTCTACCAACGAGCGAAATTTTGTTAAAAAAAAAATAAAGAAACTCTACAGAGGAGAAAAATTTTATATAAAAAAAACTACTGACGAGTAAAATTTTATTCGTCAGAATTTAAATAAAATGGAACTTTACTGCACGAGCGAAATCTAATAAAATGGAACTCTACTCATGTGCAAAATTTTATGAAAAAAGGACTCTACTAACGAACAAGATTTAATAAGGAAAAAACTCTACTGACTAACAAAATTTGATGGACAAATTATTAAAATGTGAAGGGACTCTACTGACAAACAAACTAAAATAGAGAAAGGACTCTACTGACAAACAAAGTAAAATTAAAAAGTACTCTACAGACGAGCAAAACGAATATTAAAAATGAAATTAACTACAAAAGTGACTCTACTGACCCTTTGTCCCTTTTGTCTTTTATTTGCAATTTGCTCGTCAGTAGAGTCTCTTTTGTCTTTATATTTATTTCATTTAATAAAATTTTTCTCCTCTGCAGAGTTTCTTTACTTTTTTTAATAAAATTTTGCTCGTTAGTAGAGTTCATTTTTTTTAAATGAAATTTTTTCATTACAATATTTCGATAGCTCTTTGAGACCTTTCGTTTGATATCCCACATGCCGCCATTTGAAGTGAAACTTCTTTACTCATATTTGTTCCGCTGTACTATATATAGATCAGCAACTCCTTTGATTAATCGGGCAATTTTGCCGTAACACAGCTCATAACATAGCGTTATCTTATGCTTGTTTATTGATAATGAAAACTGTAAAAATGTCTATCTATTTGCCGTGCGATTAGGATTATTTTACATATAAACAAATCAAGAAAGAATGTTTAGATAACAGAATCCTCGAACATGCCCCCGGACTTGTTTTTATATAAAATACAGCAAATAGATAGACATTTTCTTGTGGTAATCTTTTAATTGTTTATTTTAATTTTTTTATCCACTATAGTATTGTTTGTATATATAAATACAAAAACTAAATATAAATATTATAAATATAAATTAAATATAAAATCTGAGAATTAAATTACTAATGTAATTATTTGTAATTTGTTTTTTATCAGCTGATGGAAGGATGGTGCACTCTTTGCAGTTTAACAAAGACCGAAGAAAATCTTTAAAAAATCCAAGAAAAACTGAAGATGAAGATGATGTAATGTTTTCTTCGGCCGGTGAAATTGATTCAAGAATTTTGATGAGTTTGTTGGCGTGGGTTGTTGTTTTTTGGCAGATGGCTTTTGCCAACCTTGGCCATCAATGATAGTTTACTTTAGATTAAATTGTATTTGTATGATAAAAAATGTCTAATAAAAATTTTATTTTGAACATATGGGAAATTTTATTTTTCTAATTTTGCTCTTTAGTAGAGCTTGTTCTTCCTCGTGTCATTTCATATTGAATGTTGCTCGCCAGCAATATTGCTTTTTCTCTCTTGTGTAATTCGTAAAATTTGTTTTTCTTGCTTATTAAAATTTTCTCAATTATAAATAGATTTTTTTTGAAAAAATAGATAATTTTCGATTTTTTTAGCGATAACTATAACTGACCCTACGGAAAATTAATAAACTTTGATGGTAACAGGCCAATTACATTGCAATTGAACTGTTTCTTTGTTAGTTTTAATTCGCTCGTCATTTTTCTTCTTGTCGAATTCGAGCGCGGATAAGATTTCTCTAAACGTCGTAATTAAACATCTGAAGAGAAACTTATTGTTTTTTATTTATTGGATTAATTATTCCGAAAAGAAACCCTTAGCAATTTATTAAAAAATCCAAGAAATATTAATTATATATATATATATATATATATATATTTGACTAATCATCCGAATTTGCCAAATAAACATCCGACCGACCGACTGAACTGATCATTTCTTGGCAAAGTCAAATGATATAACGTCAGTCACGAATAGGAACTCCCGCAAAGAACATCTCGTTCTCGGTGTGGGACAAATTTGTTTGCCCAATTTCAAGTTTAAGTTTAAGTTCGTTTCAAAATAAACCAAAAAAGATATAAAAAATATAATTATAAAATAATTATTATATGTTATAGATAATATAATAGTTTCCAAATAAAAATAGCCTGTGATAAAATTTGTTATATAAAGTATCTTGTGAAGTGAGATTTTTTTTGTAAGAGTCAAAATGATGCGTGAAGGTTTAGCTCATACGGTAAGTGAAATTATTATTAATTAATATTAATAATAAATATGAAACTTAAAGTAGTAAAATTAAAAAATACCAAAGATCGGCCAGACCGTTTTTTTTTTGTACTTAATTGATAAAAGTATACTTGAAAATTTAATAAAACTTTGCGTAGTTGCATACGATAAGTGGTTGAATTTTAAAAATCAACATAAGAGGAAAAAAACTATTAATCCACAGTTACTAACAAATTTTGCATTAATTTTAATTAATGCATCTTATAATGCTGATTGTAACTGTACTTATATATTCACTGATGATGGGATAAAATTATACGTATTGACAAAATAATTTTTTTCCATAAAGCTTTGCTTATATATATATATTATATATATATATATATATATTATACTAGATGACCCGGCAGACGTTGTCCTGTACCTACGTCTACACTAAAAAACTCCAACAATTTTTAATAAACTTTATAATATCCTGTCTTTTAATTCATTTATGGTCTTAACATAAGACATATGTCTTGAAAATTGCAGTCTTTTAAACATTATAACAAATTCAGAAAGAATTATATTTTTCCACCCAAAATAATTGCTACCATAATGTTGCCTATAATATTTATGATCTTGTATCATATATCAATTTGTTTTTAGTAATTATAATATATTAATTACGTTTTTCTAACTAATAACTTGTAATACAATATTACTTAAATAAATATTTTAAGTGCATTAATTTGTCAAATTCTATTCATATGTGCACTATTGGATTTACGATCAACTAACTAAATATTCCATATCCAACGTCAAACAAATGAATTTTTGACATAATGAAACTTATAAATATTTTTTTGTATTGTGAAATCATCTAGTAAAGTAAGGCAAAATATGAAATGCATTAGTTAAAAAAAAATCTGACACACTGAATTATATAATGCCATGCATAAACTGTATCTTATTAAAATTAGATTATTTTAATTTCTGGCACATCTCAGCTGCTTTTCCGCAATAATAATGAAGACATTACATTTTTTTATTCATAATCATGAATATATTATATTCTAATAATATCCAGGCTCATTATTTAACTTATATTCAAATTTCAAGTAAAATGACTTTTCTCGCAAGTGACAGCTCTGTTAAAATCATTTAAATCCTTAAAATTTTCCTTAACAAACGTCAAAAAGACTTCGAAAAGATCAAAATTCGAATAACCGTGCAGGAGGAGTTTCCATTCATACATCATTCGTCAATTGGTTATTATTAGTTTTGTATATATTTTCTCACGTGTGCAAAATAAACTCACACTCAATTTCAGTCAACATTAGTCATGGGGACTCTAATAGAATAATTGTCAATATAAATATTCCCCAACGCCTACTGGGCGCTCCAATTAATAATAATTTAAGACCCCCAAAATTGGAATTTTTCTATTAACAAACTCACACAAATAATCATAAACTAGTGATTATGGCATCGTGCCTTAAGGCTAGTTGCTGGAACTTCCCGTACCGTACCGTAACGAAATGTACGAGAAATATTAAATGTTTTCAAATAAATTATTACCAATACTGTAACTTTCAACATTCTTATTTTATAGACAAAATATAGAAGCTAATAAATTGGACGACAACGTTCATATATGTTTACATAAAAATTGAATAAGTAAAACTTAATCAATAGGAGTTAGATCGAAGGACCTTCTCATATTTATAAAAATTATATTAAGTGTAGTGCAGAGTTAAAGTTATTTATTTCAATTATATAAGTGATGTTTAGAACTTTAGCGTGAATTAAAGTTAAATGCGAATTATTATCGATACTAAAAAGAAAAATTATTGGAAATTTAAAACATACACAAATTTCTTTTGTTTTTTCCCAAAACGATCGTTTCGTCAATACTAGCAAATAAATTTGAATCATTCGAATCGGATGCTCCGTTCCCTCAAAAACTAGATTTCTATTTTATGCGTTCTTTGCTTCATATCTCCGTAACGGCTGGACCTGCCTTTGCCAAAAACTAATCAGCACATGTTCCTATCAATAGGAATTGAATGTTTTTTGAACCATTCAAATCGCTCGATCCGTGCGCCCGAAATCGTCTACGAAAAATTGTTCCAGACATACATTTTTTCTGAGGTATACCAAAATGTTCAGAAACCTCTAAAACGTAAAGAAATGCAATGAACTTAACTAAGTTAGGAAGCGTCCACTGATCACGTGATCGATTTTTTAAGGATTTTTGGACCCGATGACCTGATATTCAAAATTAACCCACTTTCCCACCAAAATATTTCATATATTTAGTTACAAAAAAAATTATAATTTTTTTATTATTTTTTTTGACAATTTTTGGATTTAAAAAAAATTCAGGTGAAATATAAACGCACGTGATATATTATTATAACCCTCTCTCCGCGTGATAATTCATGATTTTTTTTTCAAACACACCCTCCCCCTTATAAACCACACAAAATTAATTTAAATATAATTAAATACTAAATAGAAATTTGCTAAACTTAAACAAACGTTTTTAATCAATTTTATATTTCATATATATTGTCAATTACGATTGCTATGTTATCCGAAAACAGACCTATAAAAATCAAATTTTTTCCCCATTATTTACTACTTGACTATGTATTAATTTAAATTTGATATGTCTGAATACAAAATTGTAGTTATCTACAAGTATTCGTCTTATCTTAAATGTTTATTTACTATCTACACTGATTTAGTAATTAAACAAAAGCAAACAAGAAATTTGAAAACGAGGGCAAAGTTTAACAGACTAAATGAGATAAGTATTATTATTACTCGGGTACGATAATAGTAATGCAGTCGAGCAAAAAATGAATATATTATATAAATATTTAGGGTGCTTCCAAATTAATAAAAAAAATCTCCATAAATTTTAGCTCTTAATATTATCTTTTAGATAGTGCGCACTCCAAACAAAGTTTCTTGGTTTTTCTTCCTAAGTTTTGTTGTAAATTTTTCATTTACGCTCAAAATAAGTAAATACAATGTTATTGTCAAAATTTTAATTCACTTGTCTCTAAGTTATATTACAAAGAAACAAATGGAATATAATCCTTTTTATTTTCATAAGAAACTTTGGTTGGAGTGCTAACTAGCTTCTAATCAAGTGGTTTAGTGTTATAATAATAATTTACGTTTATATTATTACACTAAACCATCATATTATTATAAGTATATTATTTACCGATTAAACAAACTGTAAATAAAATAAAAATGAAATAGGAATCAAATGTTTCCTGTTCCTATATGATCATTCAAATAAGTTGATCCGTGCTCTCGAAATCGTGAACGAAAATTTGTATCCGAACATGCATACTACATACATCCATTTGTTCTAAAGCCTGAAAACCTAACCTAATTAAATGAACAATAACGGCTTTAAAAATATTTATGCATAGTAAATTTATATTTAATTATTCCCTAATATAATTTGTCCTTTGCATTTTCGGTTTATTAATTTGGAAATATGTATCTCGAACACTAAAAAGAAGCATTCGTATTTCCTGCTAAATTTTGTCTTTTCAAAAGTCTCTACAAAATACCCATAGTGTGAAGTTTGTGCGGTAGAGACACATATGTGAAGTTGTGTAAGGGGATTACACACAAGGATAATTTGAAAATTTGAAAT
>NW_020538040.1:5729343-5772848 GCF_003426905.1 Ctenocephalides felis
TATACAATATTACTTAAATAAATATTTTAAGTGCATTAATTTGTCAAATTCTATTCATATGTGCACTATTGGATTTACGATCAACTAACTAAATATTCCATATCCAACGTCAAACAAATGAATTTTTGACATAATGAAACTTATAAATATTTTTTTGTATTGTGAAATCATCTAGTAAAGTAAGGCAAAATATGAAATGCATTAGTTAAAAAAAAATCTGACACACTGAATTATATAATGCCATGCATAAACTGTATCTTATTAAAATTAGATTATTTTAATTTCTGGCACATCTCAGCTGCTTTTCCGCAATAATAATGAAGACATTACATTTTTTATTCATAATCATGAATATATTATATTCTAATAATATCCAGGCTCATTATTTAACTTATATTCAAATTTCAAGTAAAATGACTTTTCTCGCAAGTGACAGCTCTGTTAAAATCATTTAAATCCTTAAAATTTTCCTTAACAAACGTCAAAAAGACTTCGAAAAGATCAAAATTCGAATAACCGTGCAGGAGGAGTTTCCATTCATACATCATTCGTCAATTGGTTATTATTAGTTTTGTATATATTTTCTCACGTGTGCAAAATAAACTCACACTCAATTTCAGTCAACATTAGTCATGGGGACTCTAATAGAATAATTGTCAATATAAATATTCCCCAACGCCTACTGGGCGCTCCAATTAATAATAATTTAAGACCCCCAAAATTGGAATTTTTCTATTAACAAACTCACACAAATAATCATAAACTAGTGATTATGGCATCGTGCCTTAAGGCTAGTTGCTGGAACTTCCCGTACCGTACCGTAACGAAATGTACGAGAAATATTAAATGTTTTCAAATAAATTATTACCAATACTGTAACTTTCAACATTCTTATTTTATAGACAAAATATAGAAGCTAATAAATTGGACGACAACGTTCATATATGTTTACATAAAAATTGAATAAGTAAAACTTAATCAATAGGAGTTAGATCGAAGGACCTTATCTCATATTTATAAAAATTATATTAAGTGTAGTGCAGAGTTAAAGTTATTTATTTCAATTATATAAGTGATGTTTAGAACTTTAGCGTGAATTAAAGTTAAAATGCGAATTATTATCGATACTAAAAAGAAAAATTATTGGAAATTTAAAAACATACACAAAATTTCTTTTGTTTTTCCCAAAACGATCGTTTCGTCAATACTAGCAAATAAATTTGAATCATTCGAATCGGATGCTCCGTTCCCTCAAAAACTAGATTTCTATTTTATGCGTTCTTTGCTTCATATCTCCGTAACGGCTGGACCTGCCTTTGCCAAAAACTAATCAGCACATGTTCCTATCAATAGGAATTGAATGTTTTTTGAACCATTCAAATCGCTCGATCCGTGCGCCCGAAATCGTCTACGAAAAATTGTTCCAGACATACATTTTTTCTGAGGTATACCAAAATGTTCAGAAACCTCTAAAACGTAAAGAAATGCAATGAACTTAACTAAGTTAGGAAGCGTCCACTGATCACGTGATCGATTTTTTAAGGATTTTTGGACCCGATGACCTGATATTCAAAATTAACCCACTTTCCCACCAAAATATTTCATATATTTAGTTACAAAAAAAATATAATTTTTTTATTATTTTTTTGACAATTTTTGGATTTAAAAAAAATTCAGGTGAAATATAAACGCACGTGATATATTATTATAACCCTCTCTCCGCGTGATAATTCATGTTTTTTTTTCAAACACACCCTCCCCCTTATAAACCACACAAAATTAATTTAAATATAATTAAATACTAAATAGAAATTTGCTAAACTTAAACAAACGTTTTTAATCAATTTTATATTTCATATATATTGTCAATTACGATTGCTATGTTATCCGAAAACAGACCTATAAAAATCAAATTTTTTCCCCATTATTTACTACTTGACTATGTATTAATTTAAATTTGATATGTCTGAATACAAAATTGTAGTTATCTACAAGTATTCGTCTTATCTTAAATGTTTATTTACTATCTACACTGATTTAGTAATTAAACAAAAGCAAACAAGAAATTTGAAAACGAGGGCAAAGTTTAACAGACTAAATGAGATAAGTATTATTATTACTCGGGTACGATAATAGTAATGCAGTCGAGCAAAAAATGAATATATATATATAAATATTTAGGGTGCTTCCAAATTAATAAAAAAAAATCTCCATAAATTTTAGCTCTTAATATTATCTTTTAGATAGTGCGCACTCCAAAACAAAGTTTCTTGGTTTTTCTTCCTAAGTTTTGTTGTAAATTTTTCATTTACGCTCAAAATAAGTAAATACAATGTTATTGTCAAAATTTTAATTCACTTGTCTCTAAGTTATATATTACAAAGAAACAAATGGAATATAATCCTTTTTATTTTCATAAGAAACTTTGGTTGGAGTGCTAACTAGCTTCTAATCAAGTGGTTTAGTGTTATAATAATAATTTACGTTTATTATTATTACACTAAACCATCATATTATTATAAGTATATTATTTTACCGATTAAACAAACTGTAAATAAAATAAAAATGAAATAGGAATCAAATGTTTCCTGTTCCTATATGATCATTCAAATAAGTTGATCCGTGCTCTCGAAATCGTGAACGAAAATTTGTATCCGAACATGCATACTACATACATCCATTTGTTCTAAAGCCTGAAAACCTAACCTAATTAAATGAACAATAACGGCTTTAAAAATATTTATGCATAGTAAATTTATATTTAATTATTCCCTAATATAATTTGTCCTTTGCATTTTCGGTTTATTAATTTGGAAATATGTATCTCGAACACTAAAAAGAAGCATTCGTATTTCCTGCTAAATTTTGTCTTTTCAAAAGTCTCTACAAAATACCCATAGTGTGAAGTTTGTGCGGTAGAGACACATATGTGAAGTTGTGTAAGGGGATTACACACAAGGATAATTTGAAAATTTGAAATGTAAAGGTTTGACACACAAATTTAATATATATATGTAACAATCAATAATAAACATCCAATAAGTGATGTATAAAGTATCAAAATGATTGCAAATTCGCCTTTATAGTAATTCAGCTGGTACTAAAGTACCAGAGTAATTATTTAACCGTCGACAATAACAAATGAAATTTTAGCACAAAATATTATAATTAACAAATTAAAACCAACTTTAATACCAAAAAACATATAAAAATGAAACCATTAATTAAAGTGCTCTATCCCCCAACAATGACTTAATTAGAAAATTACGGTTGCTGCGATATTTATTTTTTTTAACAATAAATATTTTAATTATATTTAATTTTTAGTTGGAAACCGATGGCTACGTAGTGCTAGAAGACTTCTTCACCGCACAAGAAGTCGAAGAAATGAAAAATGCCGGAGACGATTTGACCAAAAATATTCCCGAAGACTGTCGATCTGTTTTCAGCACTATAAACCATAAAGATAAACAGGTAAATAGTAATAAATTTAATTATATATATATATATATATATATATATACTAGCTGACCCGACAGACGTTGTTCTGTACCTACGTCTACAATTTTTCAATATTTTATACTAATATTTACTGCTTAGTTAAAAATAATAATTACTGTTTTTTGAATTACTATTTACACCAATATATAAGTGATGTTGAATGTAGAACTGTTTCAAATAAAATGATTGTTCTCAATTCCCACAGTTAACACTTTAATTATTTATTTAACAAATATTAAAAAATGTTCAATAAAATTGTATATTAAAAATTATACACTGCGATTTATAGAACAAATTTATTTCCAATAGCTCAATTTATTTTATTGCATTTAAGGGTTATATAGTATTTTTAGCCATACCTGTAGATGTGGATGTATAAATGAATGATTTTTTGTTTATTCACGACTAAAACATTGATTTTCCAAATTTATCACACTAAAAATGATCGTCTGCTTTTTTGATTTATGGTCATAGCATAAGATACTCATGTTGAAAATTGAAATCTTTTAAAAAGTACAACAAATTCAGAAAGAATTAATATATAGCATTCGCGGCAAAGGTGCAATATCACCTTTTATTTTTCTCACCCAAATAATTGCTTCAATAATGTTGCCTATAATTTTTATAATTTTGTACCATATTTTAACTGGCTAATTTTAATATCTAAATTGCATTTTTTTCTCTAATAAATCAATATACATTATTGCTTAAGTTTATATTTGAAGTGAATTAATTTGTCAAATCCTGTTCACATGTGCTCTATCCAACTTACGATCAACAAAATTATTGCTCTGTAAATTTTTTTTACTGTGCTCCAATTTACTTGATATTTTGGAAATAGGCTAATCTTTATCTTAATTTCAATGTTTTTAACAATTTGCACTCCGTCACCATCCACAGCATTAATTGGATTATTACTCTTTTAATTCTGATTTTATCAGAACTTGTAATACACTATTTTAAAGGTGATTAAATGAGCTACAACTTTCTCTATCATTAATTTTACCGTAACTTCTCTTATTGTAAAACGGCGAAGGGTTAAAGGGCTCGAAAGATCTCTGGTTGGACAGCTCCTTAATTAATCATACATCTATCAATATTTGTGTAACGAAAAAATAATAAACAATAATAATTAGTCAGAAAAATACCTCGAATTTTCTTATATATATACTTTTATACGTATTCTTTCAGAGGTATTATGATGAGAAATTGGTTGTTTTTTTAAAATGTTTTTTTTTTCATGAAATCATGAGTTTTTTAAGAATCATTTGTACTAAAGTTGTGGTATTTTCTAGAATCCATCAAGATCTCTTAAACCAAGTTAATTCTAGATTGAATACGATTATTTTTAATTTTGGTGGATATGGCACTCAAAGTATTTGATTTAAATGAAAAAAAAAAACATTGCATGCGTCCTTTATCTGCATGATAGCTCACTCATTTTACACGCAGAAGTACTCATTTTAAAGCTTATTTTGAGCACTATAAAAACCCATTTTCATATCTAGCCTAATAATGTTCCTAAAACACTATAAAATAACGTTTTATTAAGATTTTAATTGATATAATTCTGTTCATTACATGATTTTCGTTAAAATGTATATTTTTGAAGGTGTTAGCAAACAAATGATGAAAAACGCAAAAAAGAAACAAATATTCAGTAGCCAGTAACTTGAAAAGTATTTCCTTTTTTGAAAAACATTATTAAATATTTTTCTCGTATAATTAGTTCTTTTATCGATACCCAACGTTATTTTGAAAAAAGTAAAATTACACCACTGAAAAGAAATGTCATCCACCCGAGAAGTGGTAAAGGAGTCTAAATTGTTTTCACTTCTGAAGAGTAAGGTGAACCTAGTTCCAAAATTCCAAACGAATTGGAAAATAGTAAAAAGTTCAGACCCAAAGCGCTCCATTGAGTAAATATTCCGTACCCAATGACAAACATATGAATTTTTGACACAATGAAACTTCTAAATAATTTTTTTTGTATTGCGACTTAGTATAGTAAGGCAAAACGACTGCAAATTGAATATGTTTGAGCGCAATCACTTATGGCTCGCTTCTTTGCGCGAATTCGTACGGCGAATCTGTTCGCAAAGTGCGCAAACAAAATTATTGCAAGCAAAAGCAAACCACGCGCACGTCAGACGCATGCGCAGACTGCATCACTTGTCAAATGCATGTTATATTATTTGCATCTTATATTAATTTGATTTTTGGCACATCTCAGCTGCTTTTCGGCATTAATAATGTAGACATTACATTTTCCTTATTCATAATTATGAATTTATTATATTCTAATATTGCCTTAGCCTATAAGTGAATAGAAATGTTTGGCAAATGACAGTCCTCAATTGTTTTTAATGTCAAACTAAGCTTCAAATATTTTCAAGGGCAAACAATGATAAGCGGTTTTTTGTAATTTTTTCTATTTATTTCTACAATTTAACTATATTTCTATGAATCAAAACATTCTAAAAAATTTCCCGAACAAACTTCAGGAAGATTCATGAAAATCCGAATTATAGTTTAGGAGGAAATATGAAACTTACATTGTTACAGAAGAATTTTATATATAAGATATATATATATATATATATATATATATATATATATATATATATTAGGGCGGTTATTAATATGGACATTATCGAACTTTTGTTCCCAAAAGCTCAAACGCTTCCAAATTAATAAAAGAAAATTTTCTGAATGTTTTATCTCTTAATATTAACATTTGGATAGTCCGCAATCCAATTAAAAGTCGTAACATTTTTTAATTCAATTGCGGACTATCTAAATGTTAATATTAAGAGCTGAAACTTTTAGAAGAATTTTTTATATCAATTTGGAAGCGTTTGAGCCCTTGGTGGCAAAGAAATTTGAAAATGTCCATATTAAAAACCACCCTATATTTATTATTATTATTTTCAGAGTAAAGACAAGTACTTCATAGAAAGTGGTGATCAAATCCGATACTTTTTCGAAGAAGATGCACTGGACAAAGATGGAAACTTAATTGTGGATCAATCGAAATCTTTAAATAAGGTAAAATTCATTATATATATTGAATATTACGACTATGCTCTGAATAAATTAATATACATATTATAAAAATTAATGCTAGAATAAGATGAAGTCGTTCAACAAATAATAAAATTGAACGTTTTATTTCTATAAGTAACAAAGAATAATTTTTTAGTAAATAAATTAATAATAAACTATTTTCACTTCGTGATTTTTATCTTTCTTTGCAATTTCATCTTAATGTGAAGATAAATATTTTAACTTCAATTATTATAATTTAGCAGCAAATGCTTTTTTAATTATTTGTATATTAAATTTAAATTCACATAAAAAATGTACAAAATAAATATTATCTAATTCAAAGCAAAATTAAAAAAAAAACACTGACACTAAATACAGCATCCAACAATTCCTGAACAATTCCTTCATTGTATTAATTTTCCAAAAGAGCAGTTTATGTTTCAGCCAAAAAATTAGATTTGCAAATTTTATAAATTTATATTCGTATAGTGCTCGTCGAGACTTTTCATTTGATACCTCACACGACATATGTGACGTCATAATAACTTTACCCGCTGTACTGTTTATAGTTCTGCAACCCATTGGTCCACTTTTGTTACATCTCTTGTAACTTTTGAAGCGTTAGTCGGAAATAAATGAAATATTTGGTAAATGTGTGTTAAATTAAATTATCTATGATATCTAATAATAAAATAACACTCTACAGCAACTGGGTATACTTCAAGTAGCAAAAATAGATGTTGATATCTAAATAATTAATTTGTACGGAATCTTATTTCTTTACTGAAATTTTTATTATCATATTTAGATTGTGCTGGTGGAGACCTTTTATTTGATACCCCACATGCCTATATTTGGTGTGACAACGTCTTTATCCACTTCTGCAACCCATTGGTCTACCTTTTATTATATCTCTTGTAACTTTTGAACCGTTCGTCGCAAATAAATGGAATATTCGGCAAATTGGTGCTAAATTAAGTTGTCTATGATATCTAATAATAAAATAATATTTTTCAGCAACTGAGTATATTTTAAGTGGCAAAAATAGATATTAAAATCTAAATAATTAATTTGTACGGAACCTTATTGCTTTACTGAAATTTTTATTATCATATTTAGATTGTGCTGGTTGAGACGTTTCATTTGATACCCCACATGCCACATGTAACTTAACAACGTCTTAGCCCATTGTTCAGCAACCCATTGGTCTACCTTTATTATATCTCTTGTAACTTTTGAACCGTTCGTGCGATTGCGATAAAACATTCGACAAATTTGTTCAAAATTAAATAACCTACAATATTGTCAAATCTCATAAAACCCTACCACAAATCGGTAAGCTTATGAATGACTCATAAATTATTATATAGATTTTTTAACGATATTCGTATAGTCCTTGTTGAGACCTTTCATTTGATACCCCACATGACATATCTGAAGTAAAACTTCTTAACTCATATTTGACCATCTGTACTATTTATAGTACTGGAACCCATTGAACACGTTGCAAGGTTTAGAATGCCATTTTTTGTGTCGTTATTTAAGTCGAGTATAATATCTGATACTACTACTGCTTGATATCAAGCTGTCTTAGGTAGGTTCTTACCATGGGTCACGACTGACTCTTGGGTTATTGAAACGTGTGTTTGGGAGTTGTTTGCATAAAGTTAGTTTTTTTAGTTTTATAAATTTGAAAAATGTCTCTATCTACTTATCTTTTATCTATATCCAGGTCGGCCATGCCCTGCACTGGTTCCATCCGACTTTCAACAAACACACCTATTCGAACAAAATTAGAGAACTATTTTGGCAACTCGGATTCAAGGCACCGGCCGTCGTCCAGAGCATGTACATTTATAAAAATCCTGGAATAGGAAGCGAAGGTAAATTAAAAAAATTAAAAATTGTATCCGCACATACACACATACATATGTCAATTTTATAAGACATGCCAAAAAGATATTCAAAAAAATTGTAATTTTTGTTATTTTTGCGATTACCTACTTTGACTTGCCCTATGGAAAGTAATTAATGATAATAAATACAAGAAGAAATTCCTAATGCTGTAAATTGAATAGACTTTATTAAAGAGTTTCATTTTCATAGAGAATCCTTTTATTAAGTTGCTTGTCAGTAGAGTTCTTTTACCTTTTTATCATTTTTTTTATACAGTAGAGTACGCTCGTCAGTAGAGTCCCTTTCATTACCTTTTTCTAAATTAGTTCGTCAGTAGAGTTCTTTTTAAATTGTTTTTATATATGTTCCTCATAAGAGTTTATGCTACACTATTTTTCTTAATTTCGTCGTCAGTAGAGTTCTTTCTACATTAATGTTATTTGATCGTAGTAGAGTTCATTTTACTATTTTTACTTAATTATTGTTACATTTTTTTTTAATTTGTTTGTCAGTAAAGTCCTTTTTATTTTATTTTTTTAATTTGCTCGTCAGTAGAGTTTTTTATCATTTTTTACTAAAAACAAAAGAGGGGATTCTACTGACGAGCGAACTAGAAATAAAAAAACGAACTCTATTGACGAACAAACTAAAAATGAAAGGAACTCTACTGACGATCAAACTAGAAATATAGAGAAAAGGGACTCTACTGACGATCAAACTAGAAATATAGAAAAAAGGAACTCTACTGGCGAGCAAACTAAAAATAAGAAGAAAAAACTCTACTGACGAGCAAACTAAAAATAAAACGAAAAGGAAATCTACTGACGAGCAAACTAAAATTATAATGATATTATTAATACAACAAAAAATGAACTCTACTGACGAGCAAAATAAACTTCGAATTTGATAATTAAAATATCAAAATTTTATATGACAATAATTACTTTATATAACATTTTCAGACAACTTACAAAATATTTAGACAATCTAAAAAATCTTTATACGTCGTTCTGCCCCTTTCTTTCCAGTCAGTAGAGTCACTTTTACAATTCATTTTCATCCATTACTAAATTGAATAATAAAATCATAAATTTATATAGGGTCCGCCCAATAACTTTTTTTTAAAAAAACTACTGAATATTTCCACCAGTTTCTTTTTTTATTTGAAAGTACAATCCTTTCAGTTAATAATGAAATTAATTAAGTTAATAATGATTATAATAATTTCATTCAAAAATGAAAAAAAGCCTCGGTTGACTGTTGAAAAAATAATGAAAATGTAAAATGTTAGTTGGCATACCCTAATTTACCTTTTCTCATTGTCTAGCCTCAAACGCAATCGTGTAGAAAGTCGCCTTAGAAGTTTCACTTAAAAAAAAAGAACTATTAATAACTTAATTTAATAATAATAAAGTTATAGTAAAACAATAATAATAATAAAATCATATATTCATATTCACCTTTCCCAGTTATCTATTCTTAAACGCAAAATCTTGTCGGAAGTCGCCATAGAAGTTTCACTTAAAAAAAAAAGAAAAACAAAATTATTAGCAACAAAATTAAATAATAATAAAGTCAAAGCAAAATAATAATAATAAAATCATATATGTATGTATATTTTTCTTTTCCAATTATCCAGCCTTAAACGCGCAATCTTGTCGAAAGTCGCCTTAGAAGTTTCACTTCAAAATAAAAAAAAAAACTCATCACAACCCAGAATTAAATACAGCAATCATAAATTTATATTTACCTTTTCCCAAATCCTTAAGCACAATTGTGTCCAAAATCGCCTAAGAAGTTTCACTTTAATTTGCTCGTCAGTAGAGTTTTTTTACTAAAAACAAAAGAAGAGGGGACTCTACTGAAGAGAAAACTGAAATTGTAGAGAAAAAGGACTCTACTGACGAGCGAACTAAAAATTAAAAAAAGAGATTCTACTGACGAGCAAACTAAAAAAAACGAACTCTACTGACGAGAAAATTAAAAATATAGAGTAAGGAGGCTCTACTGATGAGCAAATTAAAAGTAAAAGGGACTCTTCTAATGAGCAAACTAAAAATATAAAAAAAACAATTCTACTGACCAGCAAACTAAAAATATAGAGAAAAGGGACTCTACTGACGAACAATTTAAAAATAAAATAAAAACGAATTAAACTGACGAAAAAATTAAAAATATTGAGAAAAGGGACTCTACTAACGACCAAACTAAAAATTTAAGAAATGGGTCTCTACTGACGAGTTAACTAAAAATAAAAGCAAAAGAGACTCTACTAACGAACAAAGTGAAAATAAATTGGAAACGGGACTCTACTAACGAGCAAATAAAAAACAATGAATTGCCCCATAAATCCAAAGCAAAATAACAATAATAGAATAACAAATTCATATTTACCTTTTCTCATTGTGTAGCTTTAAAAGCAACAATCTTGTCGGAAGTCGCCTTAGAAGTTTCACTTAAAAAAAGGAAAAAAACTATTAACAATCAAATTAAATAATAATAAATTCCAAGCAAAATAATAATAATAATGAAATCATATATGTATTAAAATTACCTTTTCCTATTTTGTAGCCTTAAACGCAAAACCTTGTGGGAAGTCGCCTATGAAGTTTCACCTAAAGAACAGAAAAAAATATTAATAACCAAATTAAATAATAATAAAGTTCTAGCATAATAATAATAATAATAAAATCATATATTTACCTTCTCCAGTTATCCAGCCTTAAACGCAAAATCTTGTCGGAAGTCGCCTTAGAAGTTGCACTTCAAACTAAAAAAGAACTATTAACAATCAAATTAAATAATAATAAAGTCATAGTAAAACAATAATAATAAAATCATATATGTATTTATATTTACCTCTTTCTATTGTCTATCCTTAAACGCAATTTTGTCAGTAGCATTATTATAAAATTACTATCATTTTAATATTAACTATGAATAAATAAGCTTGACAAGAGCCTGAAATAATATCTATTATTATTGATTTAAATAAATAAAAGTAGTCGCCTTAGAAGTTTTACTTCAAAATTTAAAAAAAAAATCATCACAATCAATTTTTTTTATTTAATTTATTCTGCAATCTGTTTTACATTAAGCACAGATTGCTAACAATAATTTTCATATAATATAAACAAGAAGATAGTAGCCACATCCAGCGGCGTGTCTACTAGGTATACAATCATAAATTAAACAAAACTAGCTGTAAGTGGAATTCTGTCTTAATGCAATTAGGGCATCGTGCCTTAAGGCAAATTGCTCGAACTTCCCGTACCAAAAATTATTATTTTTTTAAAAACGCTTAACATTTTTGAAAAAATTTTACTTTGCAAAAATAAGATTTTTGAGAAACTATAAATTGGACAAAGAATTACTTTTTCTTGAAAAAAAAAATTTTTTAAAAAAAAAAATTCTGAAAAAAATTTAAAAAAATTTTTTTTTTTTTTTTTGAAAAAAAAAATGTTTTCTTTATTTTGACATATTTTGGAAGATCTGAACTTTTTTTCAAAGCAATTGTACTGTCGCAACTGCATAGAAACAAAATATAAAGCGCGTAAGCGCCGCGTCGCTGTCTAACGGATAAACATTGGTACGGAACCCATAGGAATGTAAACAAAATTCATACTTATTGTTAAAATCTCTATAAAATATCTGATAATTTGATGTGCATATGTCTAATGATCATTTTTGACCGCAAAATGGCATTTTTTTTTACTTTTTTCGTTAGATCTCCGAAACCGCTAGATCTGCCTTCATGAAAATTTGATCAATTCTTCACCTTGTCAATACAAGTAAAATGTTTTTTGAATTATTAAAATCGGACGCTCCGTTCTCTTAAAAACTGAGTTACCGTTTTCGGCACTTTTTGCCACGTATCTTCGGAACGGCTAGACCTGCCTTTGCCAAAAACTAATCAGCACGTCTCCTCATCAATACGAATCGATTTTTTTTTAAATTATTCAAATCGGTTGATCCGTGTTCCCGAAATCGTCGACGAAAATTTGTATCCGCACATACATACACACACATACATACACACACACACACACACACACACACATACATCCATTTTTTCTAAGGTATGCCAAAATGTTCAGAAACCTCTGAAACGTAAAGATATATAAAAATTTTCATTTTCGATTTTTTTGCGATTACTATAACTTACCCTATGGGAAGTTAAAAATCATATATTTATATTTACCTTGTCTAAAGAAGTTTCACTTCAAACTAATAACAATCCCTTTTCTATTTCTATTTATTATTACTTTTTCCAGTGGTGGCCCATCAAGATGCAACTTTCCTCAAAGCCGAGCCCCCTTCAGCCCTCGTCGGAATTTGGATAGCCCTAGAAGACGCAACTCCAGAAACGGGTTGTTTGCGATTTGCAAAGGGCTCACACAAAAGTGGGGTTCACAGAAGGTACAAAAGGACGAAAAATGGTGATGATGTGGTGTTGGAGTACGATAGGCCGGCGCCTTTGTATCCTGCTAATAATTTTGTGGAGTGTCCAGTAAAGAAAGGTAAGGGAATAGATACTCACTTTTAATATGTCATCGACAATGATAATTTATGAAGGATATTGTCTGCCAAAGCAATTTTTATGGAGATGATTTGTAACAGTCACATGGTTCATAAAGCTTCTTTATTCATAAATGCATTAACCACAATCAAACTCAAACGAGACTCTCTCGGAACGAAACTTAGCATTAAAATTAATTAGTGGTTAAATTCTATTAGCACAACGTAGTTATAATATAAATCTAGATGCAGAATTAGCCTGAAACTTTAGAATTTTTAGTTTTCTCAGTTTAGATCAGTAGAGTCACTTACCCCAATCAATTCATTTTGTTCATATGTGAAGTCTCTTTTCCACAAATTTGCAGTTTGCGCGTCAGTAGAATTCTTTTCCCTTAGTTTTAGTTTGCTAGTCAATAGAGTCGTTTTACTTAAGTTCACAGTTTGCACGTCAGTTGAATTCTTTTTGCTTTAGTTTTAGTTTGCTAGTCAATAGAGTCGTTTTACTTAAGTTCACAGTTTGCACGTCAGTTGAATTCTTTTTGCTTTAGTTTTAGTTTGCTCGTCAGTAGAGTCCCTTTTCTTCTAGTTTTAGTCAGTAGAGCTTCTTTACCCTATAATTTCAGTTTTCTCGTCAGTAGAGTCTCTTTTCCTTATATTTTTAGTTTGCTCTCTGTATAGTCCATTTTTTTGTGTATTTTTAGTTTGCTCTTCAGTAGAGTCCCTTTTCCACTTTTATTTATAGTTTGCCTGTCAGTAGAGTCTTATCTATTCAATTTTGAGTATCCTCATCAGTAGAGTCCTTTTAAATGTAATTTTTAATTTGCTCATAAGTAAAGTTCCTTTTTCGTTTCATTTTTAATTTGCTCGTTAGTAGAATTCCTTTTATCTTTTATTTTTCATTTTTAGTTTGCTCGTCAATAGAGTCCCTTTTCCCTTTTATTTTTAATTTGCTCGTCAGTAGAATCCTTTTTTCGTTTTATAACTTAGTTCGCTCGTCAGTAGAGTCCCTTTTCAGATTTATTTTAGTTTGCTCGTCAGTAGAATTCGTTCTGCTTATAAAATTAGTTTGTTCGTCAGTAGAGTCCCTTTTAGTTTCATCTTTAATTCGCTAGTCAGTAGAGTTCTTTTGCCTTTTCGTCAGTAAAGTATTTTTGTGATTTTAGTCATTATTTTTCTTTTTATTTCTAGTTTGCTGGTCAGTAGATCCTTTTACTTTTATTTTTAGTTTGCTCGTTAGTAAAGTTCCTTTTCCTGAAATGTTTAGTTTGCTCGTCAATAGAGTCTCTTTACCCTATATTTTTATTTTAATTCAATAGAGTCCCTTTTTCAATTTTGCTTGTGTTCGCTCGTCAGTAGAGTCCCTTTTTCCCTTTATGATTAGTTTCCTTCTCAGTAGAGTCTCTTTTCTCTGCGAAGAGACCAACTTTCTTATGATTTAATTTGCTCGTCAGTAGAGTCCCTTTTTGTTTCATTTTTAGTTTGTTCGTTCGTAGAAACCCCTTTTCTTAAATTTTTAGTTTGCTCGTCAGTAGAGTCCCATTTCATTTTATTTTTAGTTTGCTCGTCAGTAGAATCCCGTTACCGATTTTATTTGAATTTTCTTGTCAGTAGAGTCCCTTTTCCCTCTATTATTAGTTTTCCTTGTCAGTAAAATTCTTTTTCTCTATAAATTCAGTTTGCTTGTCAGTAGAGTCCCTTCACTCTGTAATTTCAGTTTGCTTGTTATTAGAGTCCCTTTTCTTTTTATTTCTAGTTTGCTCGTCAGTAAAGTCCCTTTTTTTACTGTTCTTCATCAGTAGAGTTTCTTTTGATTCTAATAATAACATATACTTGGTTTGTCGGTTAGGTTCTTATTTATATTGTTTTAGTTTTGCTCGTCAAAAGTAAAAGTTCCTTTTATTGAGGTTCTCGAATTCAATTTTTTCAGTTTAGCTCGTCAGTAGAGTCTCTTTCCTATTTTTTCAATGAGCCCCATCTTTTACTTTTGTTTGTCAGTAGAGTCTATTTTCCCTTTATTTTTTGTTTGCTCATCAGTAAAGTTCCTTTTTTTTCTATTTTGATTTGGCTTCTCATTATTTTAATTTGCTCGTCAGTAAAGTTCTTTTTTCATTTATTTTTAACTTGCTCATCAATAGAGTCCTTTTTCCTTATCGCCAATAAAGTCCTTTTCTGATTTTAGTCGCTTTCTTCTTTTGTTTTAGCTTGATTGCCAGTAGAGTCTGCTTTTCCGATTTAATTTAATTTGCTCGTCAGTAGAGTCCCTTTTCCTACAATTTTTAGTTTGCTCATCAGCAGAGTCTCCTTTTCCGATATATTTTACTTTGCTCATCAGTAGAGTCCCCTTTTTCCTTTATGATTAGTTTACTTCTCAGTAGTCTCTTTTTTTCTGCGAAGAGACCAACTTTATTTTGTTTTTAGTTTGCTCATCAGTAGAGTCCACATTTCCCATTTATTTTAATTTCCTCATCAGTAAGGTCCCTTTCATCTTTCCTCTTTTATTTTTAATTTGCAATGCCACTTTTCACAGCCAGTAATGTTTGTTTAACCTTCTATCAATTATCTTCTAGGTACCTGTATCGTCATCCACGGCCTCGTCGTCCACGACAGTAAACCGAATAGATCGACACGAAGCCGCCACGCCTATACATTTCATGTACTTGACGCCCAAGACGGAGTTGATTACAGTAAGGACAATTGGCTGCAGCCGACCGAGAGGCTGCCCTTTCAGAAATTGTATGAGAGGAACGATTGAAACGATAAAGGATAAAGGATAACAATTTTTGAAACAATATTAAATCAAAAGGAAACAGCATAACTGCTTACCGTGCAGTTAAATCTTGACTGATGATCCTTATTTCAAAAGATGGAACTTCATGTAATTTTGTTTATGAATATCATTAATTGTACATTATAACATCATTTATATAAATATATAAGATATAAATATATAGACATGTAGTTTCCTCTAACAACCAAAATACTAACTAGCTGTAAGTGGAATTCTGTCTTAAGGCAATTAAGGCATCGTGCCTTAAGACAAATTGCTGAAACTTCCCGTACCAAAAATTATTATTTTTTTAAAAACGATTGACATTTTTAAAAAAAAAATTACTTCGAACAAATAAGATTTTTGAGAAACTATAAATTGGACAAAAAATTACTTTTTTTTTTTTTTTTTTGGAAAAAATAATGTTTTCTTTATTTTGGCATATTTGGGAAGATCTGAACTTTTTTTCAAAGCAATCTGCAGTACTGCTTTAACTGCATAGAGACAAAATATAAAGCCCGTAAGCGCCGCGTCGCCGTCTAACGAATAAACATTGATACGGAACCCATAGGAATGCAAACAAAATTTATACTTATTGTTAAAATCTCTATAAAATATCTGATAATTTGATGTGCATATGTCTAATGATCATTTTTGACCGCCAAATGGAATTTTTTTTTACTTGTTTCGTTAGATCTCCGAAGCCGCTAGACCTGCCCTCATGAAAATTTGATCAATTCTTCATCTTGTCAATACAAGTCAAATGTTTTTTATTTAAATTATTAAGATCGGATGCTTCGTTCTCTTAAAAACTGAGTTACCTTTTTCGGCACTTTTTGCCCCGTATCTTTGGAACGGCTGGACCTGCCTTCGCCAAAAACTAATCAGCACGTCTCCTTATCAATACGAATCGAATGCTTTTTGAATTATTCAAATCGGTTGATCCGTGTTCCCGAAATCGTCGACGAAAGTTTGTATCCGCACATACATACACACACGCACACACACACACACATACATCCATTTTTTCTAAGGTATGCCAAAATATTCATAAACCTTTGAAACGTCGAGAAATGCAAAAATTTTCATTTTCGATTTTTTTGCGATTACTATAACTTGCCCTACGGGAAGTTAATAACTTGGTAGTAAAAACTATGAAAATGTATCTATTTGCCGTGCGGTCTGGCACGTCAGGGAGAATGTTTGAAGATTCTGTTATCGTAACATTCTTCCTTGCATGTTTATATGTAAAATACGCCTAAACGAACGGCAAATGGATAGACATTTTCATAATTTTCAATACCAAGAACAAGCATAAGAGAGCGTTGCCATGACAACGCTATTTTATGAGCTTTGTTACGCCAGAATTTCCCCATCAATATCTAAAAAAAACACCACTTACAAGCAAACTGACAATCAATTTGATAGATTAGTAGAGGGACTCTACTGACGAGCAAATTGAATATAGTTTTGGATGATGAACAAAGGTCTCTTCATGGCTTGTCAGTAGAGTTCGCTTTTTCTTTTTACTCGAGTTTGTACGTCTCAAGAGACCTTTTTTCTATTATTTCAGTTCGATCGTCAGTAGAGTCCCTTTTTTAATTTTAATTCGCTTGTCAGTAGAGTCCCTTTAATTTTATTTCAATTTGGTTGTCAGTAGAGTTCTTTGTGTCAATAAAGTTAAAACTCAGATTAGTTAGTATAGTCCCTTTTTTCTTTGATTTTGGTTTGCTCGTAAGTAGATTTTCTTTATTATTTTATTAATATAGACTTGAGAAAAAAGGACCTACTGGCCAGCAAATTTAGAAAAATTTGGCTGAAAATTATATTAAAAAGAAAAAGGTTGCTCGTTTATTTCTAGAGTCTTAATTTAGGTCGCTCGTCAGTAGAGTTCCTTTTTCCTTTCAAAATCGTCCGTGGAGTTCTTTTTATTTTATTTTATTTTTAATTTGCTCGTCAGTAGAATGTTTGTGAAAAATATTATCTTTAGGAAAGGGACTCTGCTGACGAGCAAATTTAGAAAAAAAATCAAAATATCAGTTTAGAAAAAGGACTCTACTGACGAGCCAAATTTACAAAAAAAAGATTAAAATATGAGTTTAGAAAAGGGACTCTACTGACTGACGACCAAATTCAGAAAAGGAACTCTACTGACGAGCGAAACCAGAAAACTAGATTAATATTATCAGTTTGAGTTTGAGAAAGAGACTCTACTATAAAGCAAATTTAGAAAAAAAGAATGAAATATCAATTTAAAAAAGGGACTACTTACGACAAAACTCAGAAATAAATAAAATCTTCCCTACGATCAAATTGATTTGAAAACAATGATATATAAAGAGGACTCTACTGACGAGCAAACATTTTTAACTTCCCGTAGGGTAAGTTATTGTAATGGGCCAAAAATCGGAATTGAAAATTTTTACATTTCTCGACGTTTTGAAGGTTTCTGAACATTTTTAAAGGGCATACCTCAGAAACTAAATGGATGTGTGTGTGTGTATGTATATGTGGATACAAATTTCCAGTCACGTTTTCGGGCGCACGGATCAACCGATTTGAATGGTTCAAATAACATTCGATTCCTATTGAAAGGGAGATGTGCTGATTAGTTTTTGGCAAAGGCAGGTCCAGCCGTTACGTAGATACGGAGCAAAGAGTGCAGAAAATAGATCGAGTTTTTGAGCACGATCCCACCCACCCCACTAGTTTGATTTTGAGACTAAAAAAGGGACTCTATACAATTATACTATAGACTCTATAGATAAGTAAATTTATTAGAATTGATTAGAAAGACTGGAAGATACAAAGGGACTCTACTGACGAGCAAATTTAGAAAACACGATTAAACTAAGTTTGGAGAAAAAACTCTACTGACTTTCATCTTCAGAGCTTAATTAGGACAACAATTTATATATAAAGAAAAGATGCCTGAAAAAATTGTAACACATATCTTTCACTATCTGAAAAAAATATTACATGTGTATATATATATATATATATATATTAAATTAATACTATAAATAAAACTTACCACTTTTCATCAAGAAAATACGTACAATTTTATTCGCATATAAAAATATCAAATATTTTTACAATATCAAAAAAATACTATACAAACGACTACATACTATAACAAATATATATGTATATATATTACGTATCAAAAACTTATTTTTTCACTTTGTGACTAAATATAAAAATTCACAGCCATCGATAATAATTAATTAATTAATTACATAATTAATTAGAAGGCACCCGCGTGTCTTATCACAATTTATCGATTAATAGATTAGATAATAGATAAATTAAAGAATAAATAACAAAATAAATAATAGATCTTAATAGAAAAATAAATAGTAAATAAATAGATATAAATTCTGTGATGGTACGAGAATAAAATAAATAATAAGAATACTTATGTTAACAATAACATCGCTCGTGCTGTCTGCAATGTCGACATTACGGACGTCAGGCGTTGTTCGATGTCCAGGATTTGTTTCCTGCAAAAAAATGAAACTTGGTAAAAAAAATTTTTTAATTTATATTAAATTTATATTTAATTTATATTTAATTTATAATTTATAAGTAGAGTTTTTATTTCTTTTATTTTTAGTTTGCTCGTCAGTAGAGTCCCTTCTGTTAAGATTTATAAGTGTAAACAATTAGTAAGAAATAAATATGTATTTTATTTTGCGAGTGAGCCCTTAGGACACCCTTCACGGTATTTTATTATTAAGAGATAAAAGCAATTACAGTATAAAAAAGAGAACTCTACTGACAAGGAAACACAAAAATACGAAATTAATTTCCAGATGGAGAATTTTGTTTTTGCTAGAAAAACCGATTTGTTAGTTGTCAGTAGAGTTTGTTTATTTTTTATATAAATATTAAGTTTGCTCGTCAGTAGAGTCTTTTTATTAATTTTCTGCATCAATATCAAGTAGGGTCCCTTTTCAAGTTCGTAAAATCAAAATTAGGTTTGCTCGTCAGTAGAGTCCTTTTTATTTTTTACAAAAAATCTTGTCAATTATTGTTTTTTAGAACATGAGTCTTCATTTACGTAGTAGATTTTTTTTTCTTTTATTTTGAATTTGCTCGTCAGCAGAGTTCATCTATTTTCTAGATAAAAATCTACTTTGCTCGTCAGTAGAGTCTCATTTCTAATTTTTTTCCAAATTTGCTCGTCAGTAGAGTCCCTTACTTATCGATAAATTAATATGTTAATAATATTTGAGGTTTTAGGATATACACGATGTTTTAATATTGAAACAAAAGAAATTCTATGATCGAAGCGAAGAACTCTACTGATGAGCAAAGTGAAATGAATAAAATAAAATCTGATTCAAAGCAAACTACAATAAAAATGATATAAACTTTCAGAAATATGTTTCTGCCAGAAAATCCGATTTGCCAGTATTCAGTAGGATTGTCAGTAGAGTCCCTTTTTAATTTTCTATCCAGTTAATTTGTTCGTCAGTAGAGTCCCTTCTTTTTAATTTTCAAAATCAAAATTAAGTTAGCTCGTCAGTAGAGTCCCATTTATTCATATTTAAGGCTTCTGATTAATTTCTCGTCAGTAGAGTTCTATTTTTAATTTCCAAATCAAAAATCAAATTTGTTCGTCAGTAGCTTTCCATTTATTCATATTTTAGGCTTCTAATTAATTTGTTATAATTAATTTATATTTGTCTTCTACATCAATATCAAGTTTGCACGTCAGTAGAGTCCCTTTTTATCTTTTAGTATATCTAGTTAATTTGTTCGTCAGTAGAGTCGCTTTCAATTTTCTAAACCAAAATTAAGTTTGCTCGTCAGAAGACTTTATATATTTTATAGTTTTAAAATAAATTTGCTTTCCAATAGAGTCCTTTTTTTAATCTTGCAAAATCAAAAATTAAGTATGCTCCTCAGTAGAGTTTTTATATTTCATAGTTTTAAAATCAATTTGCTTATCAGTAGAGTCTTCAGTTTAGTCTCGCAAAATTAAAATTAAAGTTTGCTCGTCAGTAGAGTCCCTTTATTTTCTAGATGAAAATCTACTTTGCTCATCAGTAGAGTCCCATTTATTCATATTTAAGGCTTCTGATTAATTTGAAATTAAGTTTATTGGTCAGTAGAGTCTCATTTCTAAAAGTTTTCCAAATTTGCTCGTCAGTAGAGTCCCTTTTTCTATTACTTTTAGTTTGCTCGTCAGTAGAGTCCATTAGTTATCGATAAATTAATATGTTAATATTATTTGAGGCCTTAGGACATACACAATGTTTTGTTATTGAGACATTAAAAAAATTTATTATTGAAGTAAAGAACTCTACTGACGAGCAAACTGTATTTAGTCGTTAGCAATGAAAGAGGATGAAGCTACATAAAATATGATGAAAAGAACTCTACCGACGAAAAAATTCAGAAAAAAATTGAAATATCAGCAAATTCATAAAAACAGAATTAAAATATCAGTTTACAGAAAAACATCTACAAACAAAAAATCCAAAAAATAAGTAGAAAAGGAACTCTACTGACGAGCAAACTTGACTTCGATCTAGAAAATTAAAATGGGGCTCTTAGATCGGTCAATTTAAACCTAAAATCAGGGTGAAGGTTACTATAAATCATAATGGGCTGTAATTTGGCAAAATTAATTATAAAAAAAATCTCAAAAGTCCTCATCGATCCGATGCGAGCTACAAAAAATGGCACAAAGTCAAAGGTAAAAAAAAATTACCCTTTTGCTATTTTTAGCTAAATGGTCAGTTTTATCGCAAAATTACCTGAGACAATATTGTAAAGCATAAAATTATCTACAAAAAATTAATGAATACTTTTTTTGCTTAGAGCCACTGTTTTAAAGATATATCACTTTGAAGGCCCCAGTAGACCTATTTCACGGGTCTGTTGTAATTTTGTTTGTTTCGGAACACTTGCAAAATAATATATGTGAATTTGGGTTGGTAAAAATAAGGCGGTAATTATAAAAAAGCAACTAAAATTATTCTTGGGAGTATATATAAAAAAGGTATAAAAGTATAAATAAAAAAGGATTCTACGAACGAACAAACTAACTCACATATATGTATATATATATTTATATTTATGCCTAATTTTCCTACCTTTCAGTTCTGCAATAGTTCCCCAGAACGCCAATATCAATATCCTCGCAAGCCGTATTGTTCTCCTTCAGGATTATTTGAATTATATTTGCAAAATTTCTCAAACTCGGCAACGTGACGAAGTAGAAGGGCTCTAACGTAACACTGAAAAAATAATAGAACTAGCTGTAAGTGGAATTCTGTCTTAAGGCAATTAAGGCATCGTGCCTTGTGGCAAATTGCTGAAACTTCTCGTACCAAAAATTATTATTTTTTTAAAAACGATTAACATTTTTGAAAAAAAAAATTACTTCAAAAAAAATAAGATTTTTGACAAACAATTAGACAAAAAATTACTTTTTATCAAAAAAAAAAAATTTATTTATTTTTTTTTTATATTTTTTTTTTTGAAAAAAAATGTTTTCTTTATTTCGACATATTTTGAAAGATCTAAACTTTTTTTCAAAGCAATCGTACTACTTTAACTGCATAAAGACGAAATATCAAACCGCGTAAGCGCCGCGTCGACCTCTAACGCATAAACATTGGTACGGAACCCTTAGGAATGTAAACCAAAATTATACTTATTGTTAAAATCTCTATAAAATATCTGATAATTTGATGTGCATATGTCTAATGATCACTTTTGACCGCCAAATGGCATTGTTTTTTACTTTTTTCATTAGATCTCCGAAACCGCTAGACCTGTCTTTATGAAAATTTGATCGGTTCTTCATCTTGTCAATACAAGTGAAATGTTTTTTAAATTATTTAAATCGGATGCTCCGTTCTCTTAAAAACTGAGTTACCGTTTTCGGCACTTTTTGCCCCGTATCTTCGGAATGGCTAGACCTGACTTCGCCAAAAACTAATCAGCACGTCTCCTTATCAATACGAATCGAATGTTTTTTGAATTATTCAAATCGGTTCATCGGTGTTCCCGAAATCGTCGACGAAAATTTGTATCCGCACATACATACATACACACCCACACACACACAAACACACACGCACACACACACACACACACACACACACACATCCATTTTTTCTAAGGTACGCCAAAATATTCGGAAACCTTTGAAACGTCGAGAAATGCAAAAATTTTCATTTTCGATTTTTTTGCGATTACTATAACTTGCCCTACGGGAAGTTAAAAATCATAAATATCATATATTAATTCACTTTTCATTTAGTAAAATAGTTTATCAAAATGTTAGTCAAAGGTCAGACATAGATAATTGGCTTAAAAGAAACGATAAAAAACTGGAGAAATGTTTGTTCGTAATTAGTTATTTAGTGTAAATAAGTAAATTGTATATTTTAAGTTCAACAATGTGATTTCATTCAAAGGTTAAAGAAATATATGTTTGATCCAGATTTGATCGAAAGAGTCATATAGTTGACTCCAAAGAAAGTACTGTAGAATCTCTATAAGCGCCTGTCAATTTTTGAAGTAAAACTTCTTTAGGCGCGACTAGGGTGTAAATCTGTGAATATGCAACGAAAATGCGTTACGCCAAAACTGTACGTCATTCACTCCCGATGATACCATTTCTATACGGGTCGATTGTGATTAGTCGTCGTGTATGTGAATAGAGATCTGTCGTTGTATGCGTACCGGCATCAACGTTGTATGTGTACCGATATCAACAAGCAAATCGGCATAGATTAATAAACATTTTAACGTTACATCGCAGTACAAATCTTGATTTAATGAAAAATGCCTAAATCAGAAGAATATTTTACTCTGTTCCTTGAAAATAATAAATAAAAATTCAACATTTGTGCCGTGTACTAACGTAAGTTTATTGATTAGAAATTATTTCTATATTATTCCGAGTTAATATAAATCTTTGAAGTTATTAAAATGGAAAATATTTTTCATGCAAAACAGATATTACAGCTGTTCAAAGAATGACATTATATCGCCAGCAAAAAAGTAAAAAAATACCATCAGTCAATGAATGTATGTTAATTTAATCACATGACGTTCTTCAAACACAATTACATGATGAGTGAAGTTGCAAAAACAATATTTGTTTAGGCGTTGTTTAACATATGTGTAAATGGATATTATAGAATTTATTAATTATCAATTACTTCATTTTTCTAATAAAGGTTCATTTCTAGAATCTAATTACAATGACAAACCGATCATGTCATATTTGAAGTGTGACTTTAATTACATTATTGTTTTTAAAAATATAAGGTTGTCAAATATCTCCCTTCCGCCTTTTTGTATTATAAACCAAGAGCAAAAAAGCGGAAGGGAGATATTTGACAACCTAATATCATACATATTTTTAATGCTATCATAAATATATAATTTATCATTATATAAAAGTAAATAATTGTCGACACTAATAAATGTGTGCATCACGAGTGTTACCATATATTAATAATGAACATTATTCAAAATTGTTATATGATGTATTTATTTTTAACTGAAATGCCATCTCGTACAGTGGCAAATAAGTTTTACTTCAATCGCGTGTGAACCTTACGTGCACTCTTTTTTTTGGCAATTGATTTTTAATATTGTCGGAGAGAAAGATTCTACTAGAGTACTTTCAAAAGTATATTATTATATATATAAAAATAATTTTTTTCTCTTACTTCTTAATTGCTTCCAAGAATTTCCTCAAAAGTTCAGTCAATTTGGGCAAAGCTTCCAGGGCAGGGCTTTTAGGGTCTATGGCAACCCTATCTTCATTTCTCGCCCTTTGCATATCCGCGAGGAATAAACTGTAGAAAAAAACACAAAAAAAAAATATTACATAACACAAATCACAATATTATTTTCTACATTAATAAAAAAACAAAATTTCGTTTATAAGGGCAGTATAAATATTAAACACTCAAATATAAAAATAGGAATTGATTGGCGAGTCTATTCAAGAGGCAACTTGCCAGTAGGCAAATGTAGAAATTTTTTTAACATATGACATATCGTTGAAAAAGGCTCGAAGAAAGGATTACAAAAATGTTACACGATTCGATACTTTTTAGAATTTCTTGAACAAAATTAACAAAACAAAAATTAATTAAGGATAATGGAGACATCAACGGTAACTTGCCTATAGGCAACTCCAAAAGGACTTTTGACATGTGACGTATCGTTGCAAAGGGCTCGAAGAGGGGATTACAAATATGTCACTTGTTTCGATACCTTTTAAAATTTCTTGAACAAAACTAACGAAACAAATATTAATTAAAGATGATGGAAATAGCAACGGCAACTTGCCGATAGGCAATTGTAGAAGATTTGGCATGTGACTTATCGTTGAAAAGGGCTTGGAGAGAGGATTACAAATATGTTACTTGTTTCTATACTTTTTAAAATTTCTTGAACAAAATTTACAAAATAAATATTAATTAAGGATGATGTAGGCAGCAATGGCAACTGGCCGATAGGTAATTCCAGAAGAACTTTTGGCATGTGACATATCGTTGAAAAGGACTCGAAGAGATGATTACAAATATGTTACTCGTTTCGATATTTTTTAGAATTTCTTGAACAAAATTAACAAAACAAAAATTAATTAAGGGTGATGCGGGCAGCAACGGCAACTTGTCTATAGGCAATTCCAAAAGGATTTTTGGCATGTGACGTATCGTTGCAAAGGGCTCGAAGAGAGGATTACAAATATGTTACTTGTTTCTATGCTTTTTAGAATTTCTTGAACAAAACTAAAGAAACAAATATTAATTAAAGATTATGGAGATAGCAACGGCAACTTGCCGATAGGCAATTCTAGAAAGTCTTTTGGCATGTGACATATCGTTGTAAAGGGCTCGGTGAGTAGAAAATTCTAACTAATTAAGAATGATGAAGACAGCAATGGCAACTCGCCTATAGGCAAATACAGAAGGACTTTTGTCATGTGATATATCCTTAAAAAGGGCTTCAAGAGAAGATTACAAACATGTTACTCGTTTCGATTTTTTTTTAGAATTTCTTGAACAAAACATAAATATTAATTAAGGATAAGGACTCTGCTGACGAGCAAAATGAAATAAAGGAAAAAAGGACTCTACTGACGAGCAAACTAAAAATGAAAACGAAAAAGGGACTCTACTGACAAGAAACCTAACATTAGGGAAATGTGACTCTACCGACGAGCAAACTAATAACAGCATTAGTTATGCTGATGACTAAAAGTTAAAAAAGGTTAAAAAAGAAGATGACAGTTTTCATTTGTTTTTAATTTCATTTAGGCGGTTTTTTGTAATTATTTCCATTTATTTCTACAATATAACTATAATTCTATAATTCAAAAAATCCTAGAAAATTTCCTTAACAAACTTCAGGAAGATTTATCAAAATCGGAATAACCGTTTAGGAGAAGTATCAATTCACACATCATTATAGAAGAATTTTATATATATATATATATATATATATATATATATAAAATTTTTCTGTAATGGTGTATGAAAGGTTAATCCTCCTAAACGATTATTCGGATTTTGATAAATCTTTCTGAAATTTGTTAAGCGATTTTTTAGGATGTGAATGATTATAAAAATATAGTAATATTGTAGAAATAAATGGAAAAAAATACAAAAAAACATATATCATTCTGCTAGAAATGTCACTTCATGTGAATTTAACTGAAATTATGAGCTTAGATAATATTAGAATATAAAATACAAAAAAATGTCTTCATTGTTATGACCAAAGAGTAGCTGAGATGTGCAAGAAATTTAAATAATTGAAATGTTTGTCAAATGACAGTCTTCATTTGTTTTTAATGTCAATCAGTAATAAGCAGTTTTTGTAATTTTTTCCATTCGTTTCTACAATCTAACTAAATATATTTCTACAAATCAAAAAATTCTTAAAAAATTCCTTAACAAACTTCAGGAAGATTTATCAAAATCCGAATAATCGTTTAGGAGGAGTATCCTTTCATACATCATCATAGAATTTTATATATAAGATATATATATATATATATATATATATATATATATATTATATAAAATTCTTCTATGAAAGAATAATCCTCCTAAACGATTATTCGGATTTTGATAAATCTTTCTAAAGTTTGTTAAGGGATTTTTTAAGAATTTATGGAATTATAGCAATATAGTTAAATTGTAGAAATAAATGGAAAAAAATACAAAAAACCGCTTATCATTGTTTAACTTTGAAAATATTTGAATATTAAAAAAGGTTAAAAAAGAAGATGACAGTCTTCATTTGTTTTTAATGTCACACAATGCCTCGAATATTTGCAATATCAATCAATGATAAGCGATTTTTTGTAATTTTTTCCCTCTATTTCTACAATCTAACTATTTTTCTATAATTCAAAAATATCTTAAAAATCCCTTAACAAACTTCAGAAAGATTTATCAAAATCGGAATAACCGTTTAGGAGAAGTATCAATTCACACATCATTACAGAAGAATTTTATATATAAGATATCTCATATATAAAATTCTTCTGTAATGGTGTATGAAAGGTTAATCCTCCTAAACGATTATTCGGATTTTGATAAATCTTTCTGAAATTTGTTAAGGGATTTTTTAAGAATTTTTTGAATTATAGCAATATAGTTAAATTGTAGAAATAAATGGAAGAAATTACAAAAAACCGCTCATCATTGTTTGACTTTGAAAATATTTGAATATTAAAAAAAGTTAAAAAAAGAGATGACAGTTTCCATTCGTTTTTAATGTCAAACAATGCCTCAAATATTTGCAATATCAAACAATTATAAGCGGTTTTTTTCATTTATTTCTACAATTTAACTATATTTCTATAATTCAAAAAATACTATAAAATTTCCTTAACAAATTTCAGAAAGATTTATCAAAATCCGAATAACCGTTTAGGAGAAGTATCAATTCACACATCATTACAGAAGAATTTTATATATAAGATATATAAAATATAAAATTCATATATATATATAATTCTTCTGTAATGGTATATGAAAGGTTAATCCTCCTAAACGATTATTCGGATTTTGATAAATCTTCCTGAAGTTTGTTAAGGAAATTTTTAAGATTTTTTTGAATTATAGAAATATAGTTGAATTATATATATATATATATATATATATATATATATATTATTATTATTATTATTATTATTATTATTATTATTTATTATTATTTTTATTTACCTGTACGTGACGAAAGCTTGAACAGCAACCACAACTTTCTCCTTAACCCTCTCAACATCACCATCAACACTAACGATTTTATTAGGCGCCCTAGAAATCCCCGACGACTCGTACTTCCTCGGATCCTGCCCTGACCTTACAACCCTAACATCCCCAACATCGACATCCTTGTACATCTTCACCAAAGAAGCCAACAAATCATCTTTGCAAAACGCCTGAACACGAGTAACAATACACTTGGTCCTCAAATTATTATCATTTGACAACAAAACAACGTTTTTGTTGGTCTTTTGAATTTGGAGGCAACAGTTTAAAATTTTATCATCAGGACAATCGATGGTGATTAAGTGGTTAGAGCAGTCGACAGCGCTTTGGCCGTGTATTTTGGGGGATTGTTCCATGAAGGATTTGTTTAGGTAATTTATGGCACGTCTGGCTAGATTTTGTAGCTGCTGGTTCTCGCCTTTGCGATCTTTGATGCAATCTAGTTCTTGCAGGACGATCCAAGGGACCACCACAACCGGCTGGTGCAGATTTTCGTAATTTAGATGCAACAAATCATACTGCACGAAGTGCAGATGCACCAGGAAAATATTCGTGTCGACAACTACGTGCAAACGGTCAGAGATTAATTTGTTTTGGCAAGGTTGCACTGATGGTGTTTTGAGGATTGATGAGTCTTTACGTATGCAAGTAATTGTTTCCATGACCACAACTTCGGATATAGGTTCCCATTCCATTGCTTCAGCTTGCACAGATTTAGAAACATCTACAGGCTCAAAAACATCCTCCATTTCCACATCAAAAACTTGACCGGCCTGAGAACTAGCCACGACTTGAGGTTTACCCAAATTTTTAGGCGGATACGACAAAGGTAAATCCGAAACATTTTTGAAACCAATATTAGCACCTTGTTCAGTTTTCACCACAATTGGCTTAAGGTCTATTTGGTTGTCAATAGAATGCTGTTGGTTGTCTGAATTTTGGCCAAAACGTATTTTTGTAAGGCGATCGTTTGCAGAAAACCGCCCAACAGGCGCACCAAGAGCACGTTTGTTGTTCTGATACAAAGTCGATGTAAAGTTTTTGTCCTGCACCACCGGTTTGGGATCACCAATATTCATTTGACTGCTATTTGTGGTGAAAGATTTAGGTCTAAGGTGATCGTTTAGTCTTGGAGACTGTTTAGGGTCACCAACATTCATTTGACTGCTATTGGTGGTGAAAGATTTAGGTCTAGGGTCACCAATATCCATTTGACTGCTATTGGTGGTGAAAGATTTAGGTCTAAGGTGATCGTTGAGTCTTGGAGACTGTTTAGGGTCACCAACATTCATTTGACTGCTATTGGTGGTGAAATTTTTAGGTCTAAGGTGATCGTCAAGTCTTGGAGACTGTTTAGGGTCACCAACATTCATTTGACTGCTATTGGTGGTGAAATTTTTAGGTCTAAGGTGATCGTCAAGTCTTGGAGACTGTTTAGGGTCACCAACATTCATTTGACTGCTATTGGTGGTGAAAAATTTAGGTGTAAGGTGATCGTTAAGTCTTGGAGACTGTTTAGGGTCACCACTATCCATTTGACTGCTATTGGTGGTGAAAGATTTAGGTCTAGGGTCACCAATATCCATTTGACTGCTATTGTTCCTTACTGTGGTGAAATATTTAGGTCTAAGGTGATCGCCAAGTCTTGGAGACTGTTTAGGGTCACCACTATCCATTTGACTGTTATTGTTCCTAGGCCCAAGGCGATCAGAAAACTGACTAAGTCTTGGAGGCTGCACAAAGTCTACACAAGCACCTAACAAACGTTTCTGATTCTGTAAGGAAGTCGAGGTAAATCCTTGTTTTTTCTCTTTGGCTGGTGCCTCAGAATTTTGGTTAAAACTTATGGGTGTCTTGGGTCGATTCTTGACAGAAAATTGGCCGGTAGTTGTCGCCTTTTTTGCAAAATCTACTGAAGCACCACACAGACGGTTCTCGTTTACCTTGAAAGCTTGTTCAGAACGATTCTCATTTACCTTGAAAGCTTGTTCAAATGCACTGTTTGCCTCTTGCACTTGTTTAGAGGCACTAATATCTATTGGATTGCAATTGTTTCCTGCTGGTTTGATAGGAACATTTTGTGCATTTAGGGCTTGACCAGCACGTATATTTTTGAGACGATCATTAGCAGAAAACCTACCAGGTCTCGTCGGAAAATCTACAGAAACACCAACCAAACGTTTCTCATTTGCACTTTGCACTTGTTCAGATTTTTGTTCTTTACTGCAATTGTTAATCATCAATTTTGAGCCGTCTCCTGGTGCTTCAATCTTATTCCCAAAATTTTTATTCCTAAGACGATCGTTAACAGAAAATCTTGACGGACCAGTTTTTGAAGGACCTGCAAAGTCTACACAAGCACCAAACAAACGTTTCTCATTTTCCGTCGGTTTAAAATTATCGACATCTATTATTGTGTTGCAGTTGTTTATTGGCTTAATAGAATCCCGTAGGTTGTCTGTTTGGGAAAATCGAATTTTGACACGATTGCTAGTAGGAGTTGACTTGTTTGCAAAATCTATTGAAGCACCACATAAACGATTAAGATTCTCATTTACATTAACAGAAGTATCTTTGGATGATGTAAAATTATTGCTTGAGTCCTGTTTTGTTGGTTTGAAGTTATCAACATCTACAGGACTTTGAAGGTTGTTTATTGGTTTATCAGATTTTTGAGAGAACGGAGTAGTTTTAGCAGAAAACCCTGACTTTTGTGCAAAGTCTACAGAAGCACCACACAAACGATTCTGATTTATTACATCTTGTACTTGTTTTGGCTCCTGCTCACTTGCTAAATTAATGGAATTATTTTGGTTGCCAACTGGTCTAATTTTGAGAATTGTAGGTTTACCATTGTCTACTGTATCACCAGAAACAGGTTTCGTATTTGTTTTAAAACCTAGTCCAAATGCATTTGTTTGTGTTTGTTTTGGCCCTTGCTCCATTGGTTGACTGCAAATATTGGTCATTAATTTAGTACCTTGCACTTGTTTTGTCTCCTGCAAACTTGCTGATTCAATGGAATCGTGTTCTGATCTAATTTTGAGACGATCATTATCAGAAATTCGACTAGAACTTGTAGGTTTAGCATTGTCTACAATTATCTGATTTATCCCAAAAGCTTGTCCTGGTTTTGAATCTTGCTCAATTGGTTTATTGCTATCAGCTAGGCTAATTTTGAGATGATCATTAGCAGAAAATCGACTAGTACTTGTCGGCTTCGGAAAAGAAGGTTCCTTATTTACCTTAAGAGCTAGTTCAAATGCATTGTCTGGTCTTTGTTTTTGTTTTGGCTCTTGCTCAATTGGTTGGTAATTGTTGGTCATTGGTTTAGTAGATTCACGATGGTTGTCCCCTGATGCATCAATATTTTGATAAAACCTCATAGTTTTAAGTCGATCATTAGCAGAAAACCGACCAGATGTTGATGATCTTGCTCCAGAATCACCAGAGACACGTTTCTCAATTTCCTTAAAAGCCTGCTCAAATGGATTGAATGTCCCTTGATCCACAGGACTGTCTGGTTGGTTACCAATTGGTGTATCAGACTTGCGAGAAATCGGAGTGGTTTGAAGGAGATCATTTACAGAAAACTCTGATTTTTGTGCAAAGTCTACAGAGGCACCACACAAACGATTCTGATTGTTTGTCCCTTGTACTTGTTTTGGCTTTTGCTCCATTGGATTATTAACATCCACTGGACTGCCAAGTTGTTCGCTAACTGGTGAAACAGAATTTTGAGAGAGACGTCTTATTTTGAGACGTTCATTAACAGAAAATCGACCAGCTCCTGATTTTTGTGCAAAGTCTACAGAGGCACCACACAAACGATTCTGATTTATTCCAAAATCTTGTCCAGATGAATTGTTTGTCCCTTGTACTTGTTTTGGCTTTTGCTCCATGTTGCCAAAGTCCGATGGACTGCCAAGTTGGTCTTCAACTGGTGAAACGGAACTTTGAGAGAATCGTCTCAATTTGAGACGATTATTGGCAGAAAATCGACCAGTATTTGACGGTTTTGCAAAGTCTGCAGAATCACCAGACGTCGTCTTAAAAGCGCTTTGTGTTTGTTTTGGCTCTTGCTCCATTGGTTTACCAGCAACCACTGGATTTGGGTCGTCAATTTGTCTAATTTTGAGACGATCGTTCACAGAAAATCGGCCAGATCCTGTCTTATTAGCAAAATCTACAGAAGCACCAAGCAAACGATTCTGATTTATCTCCATTGGTTTATTGTTGCCTACATCCACTGGACTGCCAGAACCATGTTTGTCGCCAGCTGGTGAAACTGAATTTGTAGAAAAACGTCTAATTTTGAGACGACCAGGATTTGTCGGCTTGGCAAAGTCTGCAGAATCGCCAGATGTCGTCTTTAAAGCGCCTCCAAAAGTGCTTTGTGTTTGTTTTGGCTCTTGCTCCATTGATTTACCAGCAACCACTGAATTTGGTACATCAATTGGTCTAATTTTGAGGCGATCGTTAACAGAAAATCGGCCAGATCCTGTCTTATTAGCAAAATCTACAGAAGCACCACACAAACGATTCTGGTTTGTCCCTTGTAGTTGTTTTGGCTTTTGCTCCATTAGTTTATTATTAACATCCACTGGACTGCCAGAATCACCAACTGGTGAAACAGAATTTTGAGAAAAACGTCTCATTTTGAAACCAAGAGCATTATTGGCATCTTGTCTTTGTTTTGGATCTTGCTCCATTGATTTACTACAACCTGCAACCACTGGACTGCCACTGTCACTTTCTACTTTAATAGAATTCTGTTGGTCATTTACTTGTCTAATTTTGAGACGATCATTGACAGAAAATCGGCCAGATCCTGACTTTTGTGCAAAATCTACAGAGGCTCCGCACAAACGATTCTGGTTTGTTCCAGAAGTTTGTCCAAATGCATTGTTTGGATTCCGATTTGTCCCAGAAACTTGTCCAAATGCATTGTTTGCCCCTGGCACTTTTTGGTTGTCAATTGGTTTAATTTTGAGACGATCATTAGCAGAAAATCGACTAGCATTTGTTGGCTTGGCTGCAAAATCACCAGGCGCCATCTTACAAGCATTGTTTGCACCTTGGGTTTGTTTCGACTCTTGCTCCATTGATTTACTACAACCTGCAACCACTGGACTACCACTGTCACTTTCTACTTTAATAGAACCCTGTTGGTCATTAGTGTTTTGAGAAACACGTCTGTTTCTAAGACGATTATTGGCAGAAAATCGAGGCGTATTTGGCGGCTTCGGTGCAGAATCACCAGATGTCATCCTAAAAGTATTGTTGGTGCCTTGGGTTTGTTTTGGCTCTTGACAAGCATTTGGAGGCTTTGCTAAGTCTGCAGAATCACCTGATATCATCTTAAAAACTACTCCAAAAGCATTGTTTGTGCCTTGGGTTTGTTTCGACTCTTGCTCCTTTGATTTACTACAACCTGCAACCACTGGACTACCACTGTCACTTTCTACTTTAATAGAATCATGTTGGTCATTTATCTGTCTGTTATTGGCAAAAAATCGTCCTACACTTGTAGGCGTCACTGCATTATCATCAGGCGCAATTTCACAAGCAATTCTAAAAGAACTTTGTCTTTGCTCAACCGGCTTAAAATTACCTTGACCACTATTATTTTGTCTTGGTTCACCATTATCATTTTTATTACCATCATTTTCTTGAGAATATCGTATAGTTTTAAGTCGATCATTAGCAGAAAACCGACCAGATGCCGATGATGGTTTTGCAGATTCTTCAGAATCTTCACAGGGACGTTTGGTGCTTGTACCTTGACCCTGTTCCATTGGTTTAATATTGCTAACATAAACTTGATAGTTGTTGTTGTTTATCGATTTGGGAAAATCGTTTTGGCCGTAGTCTGGTACAACAAGCTCCTGAATAAATTTATTTGAAGACTGTAATTCTTGTGTCTTTGCAGAGGCAGCAGATAAGTGATTGTCGTTTAATTTTAGGGCTAGTCCAAATGCACCTTGGATCGGATTTGGTGTAAAGTCATCATTTGGTGAGGCAGAATTTTGGAACAAAGGTTTAGTTTTAAGGCAATCGGTGGCAGAAAAGCGATCAGATGCTGGAGGATTTGCAGGGTCATCCAATGTAGGTTTTTCGATTGCCTCAAAAGTCTGTTCAAATGTGATTTTTGTGCCTTGAACTTCCTCAAATGGCTTCAGACTGCTGTTGTCACTTGGTTTAATGGCATCTTGTTGGTCGTCAACTTGTCTAACTTTGAGACAATCATTACCAGTGTTTGGGGCCTTATCAGTGTCTTCAGAAACCTTTAAATCTAGTCCAAATGCACAGTTTGCGCCTTGTTTCGGATCTTGCACAATGTGTTCATCAGATCCACTTTCGAGTCGACTTCTTGACTTAAAATTCTCATTTTTCTTCGACTCCTGCTCTCCTGGTTCAATACAAACACCAGCCACAGAATCACCACCTAGTGCATCTAAATTTAAAGACCCTCGTTTTTTTTCCTTGGCAGAATTCCGATCAGTTTTCGACGACCTCGGAGAATCTCCACAAGCACGTTTCTTGTTTTTCCTGTGCCGTTGTTTACCATCTATCGTGATGGTATTGTTATTCAATGGTCTTTTACCACGGCGTTTACCAGAAACTTGGTCAATTTTCCCTAAGTCTTCACCAGATGTAGCTTTCTCAATTTCCCTAAAACCTTTTCCAAATTCGTCCTGGTACATCCACCTAGGACGTACCCTTGAAGGTTTGGTGTCTGGTTTTGGTACATATTTAGGCCGATTACCAAATGATATTTCGGATTTTTGGTTAGAATTTAATTTTTGGTTAGGATTTAATTTGTGGTTCGTATACGGTTTTTTGTTACCGGGTTTTGCATGTTGTTTTGATATTTTGTGAACCAGAGTCCACTTGTTGTAATTACTACCATAAAGATTATTTAGGATGCTTTGGTGAGCCAAAGATTTTGCATCTAAATTATTCTGACTTGTGGTATCATCCTGGGGAGTTTGGTCAAATAATTTGTGAACTTGGGGGTTGTATTTATTTTTTATAAGGTCAACAGGTTTGGTAGATTTATCACAAACTGGTAGACTTTGCTCTTCGGATTGTTTTTCCAAAGGCGTAGGAAGATTTGGTTCTTCAGCTTGTTTTCCCAAAGCCGGTGAAGGTAAAGGTAAACTTTGGTCCAAAGATTTCATTGCAAAAGCTGGCGGAGTTGCAGAAAAATCCGGATCTACAGATTTTATTCCCGGAGGCGACAAAAGATCTTGATGCAAAGGGAAATTTTGTGCAAATGCCGGCCGAGGTAGACGTAAAGGTAAATTTTGTGCACTTGGTTTTATTCCTAAAGGAGGAGGTATGTGTAGAGCTAGCAAAGGTACAGGACGATTTTGTCTTGCAGATTGTATTCCAAAAACTGGTGGAGGTAGATGTAAAGGAACAGAATTGCCTTGCAAAAGTTGGCGGCGGTACAGATAAATTTTGATCCATAGAATTAATTTCCAAAGGTGGTGTAGACATATTGTGGGGTAAGGGTTTTATTCCTAAATTTGGTGGAGGCAGGTGCAAAGGAACATTAAGTGGCCTATCAATTAGTCTATTACAATCTTCAAAACTCGTCAACATCAGTCCATTACCCTGTCTGTTATTGTAGGCATCAAAAATATTACATTTTTTGGTCCTGGATGATTCAACTTGTTCACGAAGTTGGTCCAAGGACAACCTTTGGACAACACGTTCTCGTCTTGCAGGTCTGCTTAAACGCGTCTTCTTATTAAAACTTTTTGGTCCATTTTTTGGTGGATTTGTTGGTACAGGTTCTGGTGGTAATTTATCATCCAAAGCAAAGTCTAAGGACTGTTTACTGTTTAATGAAGTACTAAAATGTTGTTCAAACTGTGGTTTAGTTTCGGCAAATCGACTGAATCTTCCTTCGTCGTCGTCCTCATCATCGTTTCCTTTCAGGACAAAATCATATGCAAACTTTTTTGGGGCATCAGGACTGCTGTCATCGGTGTCGTAGCCCCGTTTTTTATTTTTGGACGTTGATTGTGGGTCGTCGATTTGCAAAATTCCATCCTCATCGTCGGTGTATAGTGAAATAGCGTCGGAGTCATCGATTGACATCCTTAATAAAGGACTCTTGGGTATCGGTTCCAAAACTTTCTGCTCTGATAAAGGACTCTTATGTATTTTCTGCTCTGCAGGTGAACCAGGACTCTTTTGCACAGTTTCCAACCTTTTCTGCTCTGCAGATTCTTCTGATTTTTTCACCCCACTTTCCACAGATTCATTTACATCCCCAGGACTATTTGGAAAAGACTTCCAATCATCATCTTCCTCTCCAGGACTGCCCGGTATTGATTTCCAAATCTCCTGCTCTGCAGATTCTGCAGATTTGTGACCAGGACTGCTGTGTATCAGTTGCCAAAGTTCCTCCTCTGCAGATTCTAACGATTTTTGCACCGGTGATTGTATTGGTTGCAAGATTCTCCGTTTTGCAGAATGTGCTGATTTGTTTGTTCCTGTCGGAGTGGTTTGTATCATTTGCCAAAGTTCTTCTTCTTCAGAATCCATTGATTTGTTTGGTTTTTTTGGACTGGTTGGTGTTGGTTGGTTAGTGCAGATTTCCTGGTCTGCAGATTCTGGTGGTTTTATGGCCTCCTCCGGTTTGGATGTTTCAGTCTGTTCTGGAGATTTTGTTGAGGTCATTTTTTTGGTATTTTTTCGACCTCTGGTTGGTGGTGCCTTTTTTGGTTTTGTGGAACTTTTTGGTTCTGAAGTTGATGCCAAACTTTTTACCTTCTTGGAACTTTTTGGTTCTAAAGTTGTAGTTGATATTTTTGTCTTTTTAGAACTTTTTGGTTCTGAAGTTAAGGAATTGTTTTCCTTTTCTGAACTTTCTGGTTCTAAAGTTGTTAAACTTTTTGTCTTTTTTGCATTTATTGGTTCTAAAGTTAAAGAATTGTTTTCCTTTTCTGAATTTTCTGGTTCTAAAGTTGTTAAACTGTTTGTCTTTTTAGATCTTTTTAATTCTGAATTTGCTGTTGAAATGTTTTCCTTTTCTGAACCTTCTGGTTCTGGAATTTTTGTTAATATTTTTGTCTTTTTAGAACTTTTTGCTTCCAAAACTGTTTCTTTTTTGGAATTTTTTGGTTTCAAAGTTGTTGAACTTCTGGTCTTTTTAGAACTTTTTGGAACTTCCTCTTCTGAACTTGTTGCATCTGCAGTTGTTTCTTTTTTGGCACTTTTTGGTTCTGAAGTTATTGAACTTTTTGTCTTTTTGGAACTTCTTGTTTCTGAACTTTTTGGTTCTAAAGTTATTACTGAACTGTCTTCGTCTTCTGAACTTGTTGCATCTGCAGTTCTTTCCTTTTTGGAACTTTTTAGTTCTGAAGTTTTTGTTGAACTTCTTGTCTTTTTAGAACTTTTCGGTTCTAAAGTTATTATCGAATTGTCTTCCTCTTCTGAACTTGTTTCATCTGCAGTTTTTTCTTTTTTGGAACTTTTTGGTTCTGAAATTGTAGAACTTTTTGTCTTTTTAGAACCTTTCGCTTCTAAAGCTGATAAATTATTTTCCTCCTCTAAACATTCTGGTTCTGGACTTGTCGTTGAACTTTTTGTCTTTTTGGAACTTTTTGGTTCCAAAGTTATTTCTTTTTTAGAACTTTTAGGTTTCGTAGCTGTTGAACTTTTTGTCCTTCTAGAACGTTTTGGTTCTAAAATTGTATCCTGACTATCTTCCGCATCAGAACTTTCTGTTTCTGAAGATATTGTCAAACGTGTTACCTTTTTGGAACTTTTTGTCTTTTTAGAACCTTTCGGTTTCGGTTCTAAAGTTGTGTCTTCGTCTTCTGAACTTGTTGCAAATGCAGGTGTTACTTTTTTTGAACTTTTTGCTTTTGAAGCTGTTGTCAAACGTTTCCCCTTTTTGGCTATTACAGTTTTCGGTTCTACAGTTGATGTTGAACCTTCATCTGCAGTCGATGTTGGACTTAGTTTCAGATTCAATTTCCACAAATTTGACTTTCTGGTATACTTTCTTCTTGGTTTTGGTTCATCCGGACACTCTTCACTGTCTGGACTGTCCTCTATCACTCGAAACAGTCTTTTTTGAGCAGATGATAGCAGTTGAGCCTTTAGATCTTCGTGCTGGTCAGTCGTATCTGATAATATTTCTTTTTTCTTGCTTCTTGATTGTTTTTTGCTTGTTTTCTCTTTTTGGCTATCAGCTGAAAAACATATTTTAAAACATATTTATCAAGCAACTAGGTGTGAGTGGCATTTTGCCTTGAACCAAATTGCTTGAACTTATATATAAATGATATCCTACTTTAACTAATTTTTTTAAATTATACCATTCTGCATATGACTATTTATTATATTTATGTTAGTACCTTAAATATTTGTTTTAATTAATATATAATATTATATATCAAATGAAAGCTAATAAAATTATCTACAAATCTGTATATAACAATTTATAACATTTGGAACAAAATTATTGTAAAAAGAATGTTTAAATTTTAAATACTGACGTCATTTTTGTCTTATGTCTGAAGTCAAACATTTATCTGAAAATGTTTGCTGGTTACATTTTTTATATTTTGAGCAATTTTTCAAATAATTTGTTCTAGTGTGTATATATTGTTATATATCATTGAAAGGGTAATTAAATTATCTATAAATCTGTATATAACAATTTATAACAATTGGAACAAAATTATTGTAATAAAAATGTTTAAATTTTAAATACTGACGTCATTTTTGTCTTATGTCTGAAGTCAGACTTTTATCAGAAAATGTTTGCTGGTTACATTTTTTTATATTTTGATAGATTTTCCAAATAATTTGTTTCAATGTGTATAAACTATTATATATAGTTAAAAAGCTAATAAAATTATCTATAAATCTGTATATAACAGTTCATAAAGTTTTTGGTATAATTTTAGAAAAAAATAAGTTTAAATTGTAATGGCGTGTCTTTTGCTAACATTTTCATGTTACGTTTTTTTATTTGCACGTAAATTTTGTTACAAATAATTAAATTATAACAATAGTGTTATATATTGTTAGAAAGCTAATAAGATTGTCTACAAATCTGTATATAACGTTTAATAACTTTTCAAACAAAATTATGTAAACAAAATCTGTAAAGTTTACATCTAGTATATAGTTATTTGCTCAGCTATGCAATACGTACTGCAAATATTTAATTCCTGATTTTTTTATAAATAATTTTATTCCAACAGTTGCAATCTAAAAATGTATATTTGTACACAATATAATTGGCTTTGTATTGATATATAATAATGCATTAAAATTCAATCAAATTTTGTAACAAATAATGCAAATGCAAAAAAAGTGTGACCGAACAAATAAATTGTTGATATTAAATTGCAAAGTTTGTAATTTTTATCAATGATTTTGTTCCAAAACTTTTAAAACTGTAAGTACAGATTTATACACAATTTAAGAAGATTTTTAGTGATATATAATAATAAATAAATGTTTCAACAGATTTTTTGGCAAATAATGCAAATGTAAGAAAGTGTCACCAAAAATCATTAATATATAATAAAAATTCCAAAATTTAAATGATAGTTAAAATAATATTGTATATAGTTAAGAACTTAATAAAATTATCTACAAATGTGTATATAACGTTTCGGTTACATTTTTTATATTTGACTTAAATTTTCAATAATTTTTTCAAACTTGTATATATTATTATATATCATTAAAAAGCTAATAAAATAATCTACAAATCTGTATATAACAATTTGAAACGTTTGAACAAAATTGTATTAAAAAAATGTTTAAACTTTAGAATTTAATACTGAGTCGTGCGACGCCATTTTGGTAAACCAATATTTCTGCCGGTTACATTTTTTCATATTCCGAAAATTTCTTCAACAATTTGTTTAAATATGTATATAATATTATATATCGTTAGAAAGCTAATAAAATTATCTACAAATCTGTATATAACAATTTAAAACTCTAAGAACAAAATTGTTTGGAAAAAAATTGTTAAACTTTGCATTCACCTTACAAACATTGTATAATATCATAAACTGTTTTAAGTTGATTTTTTAGATAACATTCTTTTTATATATAAACCAATTATCAAAACAAAATTTGGTCAAAAATTGATTTAAAAAGAAACTGCTTGACCGGTATGTACCAAAAACTAAACAAAACGTGTCCTCATTGATTTAGGTCGAATGACTTATAAATTTCTTAAATCATTTCAGCAGTTTTCAATCAAAAAACACTTCGACATATCTAAAATTTGCTTACATATATACAGAATTTTATTTAGGAATTTATTAATTTAAAACTTTGAGAGAACATAAATCTTTTTACTAGTAAATTTTTCTTTGAGCAGTTAGAAATCTTAATTTTGACAAAATTTTGGGTTTTAATTACCAGATATATATATATATATATATATATGTATATATGTATATAATAATTTAAGACAATATAACTAACTCACCCGAATTTTTTCGACCTTTTCTTGCTTTCCTATCCATTTTTAATATTCCTCTCCTATCAACAAATTATCTTGTTTCGAACAGACACTGAATTTTCTTTAATCGATTTCTGCAAAAATTGAATTCCAAGATGCGTCTCACTCTAGAAAACGGAAAATATATAAATAAATTTATACTTAAATAAATAAATATATATTAGGTTGTCAAATATCTCCCTTCCGCTTTTTTGCTCTTGGTTTATAATACAAAAAGGCGGAAGGGAGATATTTGACAACCTTATATATATATATATACATATATACATAGCTGGGCACCGTTAATCAAAAAGTTAACTTCGTTAATCGTTAATCCGCTACAAAAAAAGTTAGCTTCGTTAAACGTTAAAGCGTTACATTTCGGAATAATTAACGCAAGTTAACGTTAATCGTTAATCCGTTAATATGTGTAAAATTACATTTTTATATTGTTGCGTTATTGAACTTAAGAAACTTATTGGTTTAGGTTCTGGAAGTTAACAGGTTATGAATAAAACAACATACTTGTATAATTCAAATGTGTAATTCAACCCCTTAATGGCGCGACGCGCTTTATGCACACACCGTGATAATAACGCTATTGGTCAACTTTCTGTTTTTATGATTGCATATTGTTTTTACAAGAATTTTTTTCTAAATAAAGGGAAAGAGTTTTTTTGCGAAAAATAGGAAACGCGCGACGGGTTAAGCGTCGGGTATTAGGTGCATATTTCTCTTCATGAACATTAACATGTTGAAGTTCTCGTCTGAAAGCGAGGCTCGTTTTGGTGTCAAAATGTCTTTACCCGTGGAAAACAAACGTTCAACTGCAGCGCTTGAGGGTATAGCAGTATTGTATTTAATAAATTGATTTATGAATATCTGTTCCTCGAGGAATGCAGCATCGTTGAACAAGTCTTTTGAACATGTTGGCACTGTTCATCATTCACGAGTGGTCCAAATCTTTTCTCTATGTCATTTAATAAGGCATTGGCTAAAGCTGTGCCGTGCGGTAAATAGTAATAATTGGCAGTGCCGTGCCTGGGTATGTGGCCGCCTGCGTGCGAGCATATAAATGGCCGCCCTTAAAAATAGCATAATAGGAAAATATCCAATATGTTCTCACGAAAAAAATCGTCTTGTAATTTTCAAGTTTTCTCGACATTTTAAGTCATTCTGAATCGTTTGAAAGCCGATTTTTGAATTTTCGGCAATGTTTTCTCAAAAACGGTTAAATCCAATTCAATAGTTTAAAAGTCATTTGATGTAACTAGATAATGACTAGCGCCTGTCAGTTTTGTGCGACGATCGGCCAAGCTGTTTCTAATCAACAGAAAAATATAAAATTTATTGTACACGTTTTAGCCAAAAATTCTGCATCGATTTTAAAAATTCAGGAACTGTTTGAAAGATATCATTTAGGAATCGTGCTGATTACTTCTAAGAGATCGGTTCGTTTCTTCGTGTTTAATTGGTGAATATTGCTTTACGATGATATTTATAAAACTTTTTTGGCGATAGTGATCATGGTCTCTAAGATAACTAAATATTTTGACCCACATTAAGTCATTTTAATTTTTAAAATATGTACTCTCAAAGATTGCAAAAATGAGCGGCGCTTTTTTACGTGAGTCAAAATTTCATCTTTAGTGGACCTTTTCTCAAAAATGCACAATCCCATTTGAAAAATTGTCAAAATTCGTAAATTCGATAAGCACTCGTGCTGCTTAGTTTTGCCTTTAGAATTCTCAAAAAAGTCTCAAATTTTTAATTAGTGAATTGATTTTAAAAATTCAAAAACCATTACAAACGTTTTCCATTTGAGAATCTTGCTGATTAAATTTTGTCAATAATCGACGAGTCGTTTTTCAGTTATTGATTAACAAATTGCTTTGGAAATTTGGATCTTGTTTTTAATTTACTACAGTTTGTTTCTTGTTTAATAATATGTAATTTTTAAACTATTTATAAAACATAACTAATATTTTTAGAAAATTTGTACAAAATTGAATAATCTGCGATAGTTTTTCACATTGCAATGTACTCATGAATTAATATATTTTCATTGTTAAGTCGATTATTAACACATGTTGGATACTTCATGCAACTTGATTTAGGCAAAGTTGCCACTTACACCAAGTTTATAACTTATAAATTATTTAGAAACAGAGTCGCATTAAATAGGGCCGCCTTTGGCTGAGTCTTTTAGATATATACAGCGGACTTTACGGCAGCGAATGAGTTCAGCGGACTTTGAGCTTGGCCGCCTCTTAATCCAACAGTCTTTTAATTTGGCCGCCTTTAAATTCAGTAGACTTTTAATGCAACAGCTATTTATTTCGACCATTTTTTGTTATGGCCGTCTTTGAATTTGTTCTTTTTTTCATTTGGCCGCCCCTCGGCCGTCTCAAAAGGCGGCCGCCTGCGGTCCTGGGCATTGGATTAACGATTAACGGACTTCTGGCATTTTAACGGAAGTTAACGTGTCCGTTAACATTTTCAAAAGTTAACTTAAAAGTTAATCCGTTAATCAAAATGTTAACTTCGTTAATTAACGATTAACGGATTAACGAGTTAATGCCCAGCTATGCATATATATATATATATATATATATATATATATATATATATATATATAATAGTTCAAATTATATAAAAGCTGTACTATATATAGTATAAGGTTGTAATTTTAGTATGTTGTTTGTCTAAAGTTATATTTACTAATATATAATAAAATTAGACAGTTTGAATTATTTTTTTAAATTATTAATATTGTTTATAAATTTGATAGCCTGTAGTATAACTTAGTATGTAGTAGCAATGTTAGTTTAAAAATTTATACTGGCTGTACTATATATAGTTAAGAAATGTTATTTTAGTATAGTATGTACTAAAGTATGTACTATAAGTGTACATACTCAAATTTGATTGTTTTTGAAGAAATTAGTGAAGTTTTTTTCAACATTCTAAATTTTGTCCGCCTGTGAAAAATCACTTGCAATTA